>NC_092153.1:82618869-82668869 GCF_045791955.1 Oncorhynchus clarkii lewisi
ATGCACTGCGTACCAACTGGCAAGTGTCTTCACTGACATTTTCAACCTCCCTGACTGTAATACCTACAGATGAAGTCAGGAAGTTTACATACACCTTAGCCAAATACATTTAAACTCAGTTTTTTCACAATTCCTGACATTGAATTACAGTAAAAATTCCCTGTCTTAGGTCAGTTAGGATCACCACTTTATTTTAATAATGTGAAATGTCAGAATAATAGTAGAGGGAGTGATTTATTTCATCACATTCCCAGTGGTTCAGAAGTATGCATACACTCAATTAGTATTTGGTAGCGTTGCCTTTAAATTGTTTAACTTGGGTCAAACATTTTGGGTAGCCTTCCACAAGCTTCCCACAATAAGTTGGGTGAATTTTGGCCCATTCCTCCTGACAGAGCTGGTGTAACTGAGTCAGGTTTGTAGGCCTCCTTGCTCGCACACGCTTTTTCAGTTCTGCCCACAAATTTTCTATAGGATTGAGGTCAGGGCTTTGTGATGGCCACTCCAATACCTTGACTTTGTTGTCTTTCAGCCATTTTGCCACAACTTTGTAAGCATGCTTGGGGTCATTGTCCATTTGAATTACCCATTTGCGACCAAGCTTTAACTTCCTGACTGAAGTCTTGAGATATTGCTTCAATATATCCACATAATTTTCCTACCTCATGAAGCCATCTATTTTGTGAAGTGCACCAGTCCCTCTTGCAGCAAAGCACCCCCACAACATGATGCTGCCACCCCCGTGCTTCACGGTTGGGATGGTGTTCTTCGGCTTGCAAGCCTCCCCCTTTTCCCTCCAAACATAACGATGGTCATTACAGCCAAGCAGTTCTATTTTTGTTTCATCAGACCAGAGGACATTTCTCCAAAAAGTACGATCTTCATCCCCATGCGCAGTTGCAAACCGTAGACTGGCTTTTTGATGGCAGTTTTGGAGCAGTGGCTTCTTCCTTGCTGAGCGGCCTTCCAGGTTATGTCAATATAGGTCTTGTTTTACTGTGGATATAGATACTTTTGTACCCGTTTCCTCCAGCATCTTCACAAGGTTCTTTGCTGTTGTTCTGGGATTGATTTGCACTTTTCGCTCCAAAATACGTTAATCTCTAGGGGGCAGAACGCGTCTCCTTCCTGAGCGGTATGAGGGATGCAAATTTTCCACGCTGTTTAAAGGTACAGTCAACTTAGTGTATGTAAACTTCTGACCCACTGGAATTGTGATACAGTGAATTACAAGTTAAATAATCTGTCTGTAAACAATTGTGGTAAAAATTACCTGTGTCATGCACAAAGTAGATGTCCTAACCGACTTGCCAAAACTATAGTTTGTTAACAAGAAATGTGTGGAGTGGTTGAAAAAACGAGTTTTAATGACTCCAAACTAAGTGTATGTAAACCTCCGACTTAAATTGTATATATTTTTTGGACAATCTGTATAATTCAGTTATTTAAAAACGGCCAAATTCAATGTTTATAAAATGATTTGTTCATATTTTTTTGGTCCCAAAATTCCAAATGAAATAGCTAAATGATTCTTAGTATTTGAACTCTGAACTCTTCCCTGCCCTAACCTCATCTGTCACGTCTACTCCCACTCCTCCCCTCCGGCGTTCGACGGCACCGGTTTACGAACCACCGGTCCTGGCATTCATCATTAGGTACACCTGCCGTTCATCATTAGGTACACCTGGCGTTCATCATTAGGTACACCTGGCTTTCATCATTAGGTACACCTGGCTTTCATCATTAGGTACACCTGGCGTTCATCATTAGGTACACCTGGCGTTCATCATTAGGTACACCTGGCGTTCATCATTAGGTACACCTGGCTTTCATCATTAGGCACACCTGGCGTTCATCATTAGGTACACCTGGCTTTCATCATTAGGTACACCTGTTCTCAATTACCTCACTCATTACTTCCCCTTTATCTTATCCAGTGCTGTTTCTGTTGTTTGCGCTACTCCTACGTTGTATTGTTATTTGTTATATTAAACTTACCACCTGCTTCTCGACTCCGAGCATTTACGTAACATCACATGACTCCGATCTTACGAGCTGCCTAAATCAATCAGATTAATACATTTTATAATCTAAGCACGTTGTTATTGGAAAAAGTTAATGAATCAAGTGTTGGATATTGATCAGGTATTGAGTGTTTCGGTCTATCTGTTTTTCAGCTGGTTCAGGTTAGGTCTCTATTAGTCAGTGTGTGTGTGTGTATATGGAAGTAGTGTATATACATCAGAGGAGGACGGCTCATAATAATGTCTGGAACGGAGTTTAATGGAGTGGATGGAATGGTGTCAAACATATGGAAACTATGTGTTCGTTACCATTCCATTGACTCCATTCCGGATATTATTATGAGCCGTTCTCCCCTCAGCCGCTTCCACTGATGTACTTGTGTTTTCCAGCACCAAGTCTGTAGTTCTTCAGATACCCAGGTTCATTCTGGGTAATGATGTCAACTCCACTCGGCTGCTGGACCTGAACAAGTGTTGTGTCACTGATTTAGGTATATTTTCATTTCTGTGATTGACGTGGCATTACCATGGAGCCCTGTGTGTGTGTGTGTGTGTGTGTGTGTGTGTGTGTGTGTGTGTCAAACACTTTTAAAAAATCCATCCACGTGGTCAGTAGAAGATAAACTACTCTGTTCAAAGAGCTCAACCAAATCTTCCCTCCCTCGCTGTCCCCGAGCACCAATAACACCACGGCTCCATTACCCACAATCCTTTGAAGTCCCGAAATCGCTTTCTCGCTTACAAAATGAAAGATCTCTCCCCAGGTGTTCACAGTGGTAGTGCCCAGCATCGCCACGGCAACAACCCCAAACTCACTACTCCTCAAAGGAAGGAAAATATTTTCCCAAACGTTTGGTGGTTGTCTGGTTTTACGAGTCTTCAACACCTGTGTTGTTGTTCGTTATTAGCAGTGAGTGGGGTTAGGGAGGTCAATGGGGGGGATTTAATGGACGTTTAAGGACGTATGGAACAGAGCTATGGCTGAGTTCAGAGTGAACCCAAGAACCCATAGGGCTCTGGTCAAAAGTTAAATAAATAATAATAATATGCCATTTAGCAGACTCTCCAATCCAATGAGACTTACAGTCAAGTGTGCGTAAAAGTAGTGACCTATATAGGAACTAGGAGGCCATATGGAAACCATTGATTCCAGCTATGGCTGACAGAATAAATCCAAGGACCCAGGAACGAACTACCCAAGAAGGGTCCCGCCCCCTCGACCTCCATTGGACCTAGACTTGAATCTTGCTCGATGGTCAAGTTTTGTTCTCCAATGGAAACTTTTGGAACTCAAGTGAACATCTCATCAATGCGAACCCCGTGTGAACCCGGATTGTTTAATACTCCTGTGTTTTTTTTCCTGAGGTCACAGGAGGTCACAGGTCAAAAGGTCACAGGTCAAAATAAACATCTGAGGAGAATAGAACATGACAATTCAACATATTTGATACTAACCACTTCAATGCCAGGTTATAGAGAAGAGCTTTATGTAAAGGATGTCATACTGCTCGCTTAGTGAGTACCACTTTTTTTGTTTTGTCTCATACAGAGGCTGGATGAAAAGAGCTAGTGAGGGAGAGAGGGATATATATATATGTATATATATATATATATACAGTACCAGTCAAAAGTTTGGACACACCTACTCATTCAAGGGTTTTTATTAAATTTTTATTTGGACCTAACAGACCCATTTCCACCGGTCTAATGTCCATTACTTGTGTTTCTTGGCCCAAGCAAGTCTCTTCTCCTTATTGGTGTCGTTTTAGTAGTGGTTTCTTTGTAGCAATTTGACGAATTCGGTCCTCATGAGAGCCAGTTTCATCACAGCGCCTGATGGTTTTTGCGACTGCACTTGAAGAAGCTTTCAAAAGTTCTCGAAATGTTCCGTATTGACTGACCTTCATGTCTTAAAGTAATGATGGACTGTCATTTCTCTTTGCTTATTTGAGCTGTTCTTGCCATAATATGGACTTGGCTATCTTCTGTATACCACCCCTACCTTGTCACAACACAACTGACAGGCACAAACACATTAAGAAGGAACTCAATTCCACAAATTAACT
The DNA here is from genome assembly GCF_045791955.1 of Oncorhynchus clarkii lewisi. Taxonomy (NCBI): domain Eukaryota; kingdom Metazoa; phylum Chordata; class Actinopteri; order Salmoniformes; family Salmonidae; genus Oncorhynchus; species Oncorhynchus clarkii. The sequence continues at coordinate 82,622,960 of NC_092153.1, forward strand.
TTTAACAAGGAACACCTGTTAATTTAAATGCATTCCAGGTGACTACCACATGAAGCTGGTTGAGAGAATGCCAAAAGTGTGCTGTCATCAAGGCATAGGGTGGCTACTTTGAACAATCACAAATATAAAATATATTTTGATTTGTTTAACACTTTATTGATTACTACATGATTCCATATTGTGTTATTTCATAGTTTTGTCTTCACTATTATTATGTAGAAAATAGTGTCAACTTTTGGCTGGTACTAATATATATGTATAATATATATGTATATATTACTCAGCAAAAAAAAAGAAAAGTCTGTTTTTCAGGATCCCGTCTTTCAAAGATAAATAGTACAAATCCAAATAACTTCACAGATCTTCATTGTAAAGGGTTTAAACACTGTTTCCCCCATGCTTGTTCAATGAACCATAAACAATTAATGAACATGCACCTGTAGAATGGTCGTTAAGACACAAACAGTTTACAGATGGTAGGCAATTAAGGTCAAAGTTATGGAAACATAGGACACTAAAGAGGCCCTTCTACTGACTCTGAAAAACAACAAAAGAAACATGCCCAGGGTCCCTGCTCATCTCCGTGAACGTGCCTTAGGCATGCTGTAAGGAGGCATGAGGACTGCAGATGTGGCCAGGGAAATAAATTGCAATGTCCATACTATTAGACACCTAAGACAGCGTTGCAGGGAGACAGGACGGACAGCTGATTGTCCTCTCAGTGGCAGACGACGTGTAACAACACCTGCACAGGATCGGTACATCTGAACATCACACCTGCGGGACAGGTACAGGGTGGGAACAACAACTGCCCAAGTTACACCAGGAATGCACAATCCCTCCATCAGTGCTCAGACTGTCCATAATATGCTGAGAGAGGCTGGACTGAGGGCTTGTAGGCCTGTTGTAAGGCAGGTCCTCACCAGACATCACTGGAAACAATGTCGTCTATGGGCACAATCCCACCGTCGCTGGACCAGACAGGACTGGCAAAAAGTGCACTTCACTGACAAGTCGCGGTTTTGTCTCACCAGGGGTGATGGTCGGATTTGCGTTTATCGTGGAAGGAAAGAGCGTTACACCGAGGCCTGTACTCTGGAGCGGGATTGATTTGGAGGTGGAGGGTCCGTCATGGTCTGGGGCGGTGTGTCACAGCATCATCAGACTGAGCTTGTTGTCATTGCAGGCAATCTAAACACTGTGCGTTACAGGGAAGACATCCTCCTCCCTCATGTGGTACCCTTCCTGCAGGCTCATCCTGACACGATCCTTCAGCATGACAATGCCACCAGCCATACTGCTCGTTCTGTACGTGATTTCCTGCAAGACCGGAATGTCAGTGTTCTGCCATGGACAGCGAAGAGCCCGGATCTCAAACCCATTGAGCACGTCTGGGACCTGTTGGATCGAAGGGTGACCATGAGGAGGAGATGCACTGCAGTACTTAATGCAGCTGGTGGCCACACCAGATACTGACTGTTACTTTTGATTTTGACCCCCCCTTTGTTCAGGGAGATATTATTCCATTTCTGTTAGTCACATGTCTGTGGAACTTGTTCAGTTCATGTCTCAGTTGTTGAATCTTGTTATGTTCATACAAATATTTACATGTTTGCTGAAAATAAATGCAGTTGACAGGAAGTGGACATTGTATTGACACACTACCGTTCAAAAGTTTGGGGTGACTTAGAAATGTCCTTGTTTTTGAAAGAAAAGCACTTTGTTTTGTCCATTTAAAATAACATCAAATATATCAGGAATACAGTGTAGACATTGTTAATGTTGTAAATGACTATTGTAGCTGTAAACGGCTGATTTTTAATGGGATATCTACATGCTCCAAATACTCAACTAGTCTAAAGAAGGACAGTTGTATTGCTTCTTTAATCAGGACAACAGTTTTCAGTTGTGCTAAGATAATTGCAAAAGGGTTTTCTAATGATCAATTAGTCTTTTAAAATTATAAACTTGGATTAGTTAACGCAACGTGCCATTGGAACACAGGAGTGATGGTTGCTGATAATGGTCCTCTGTACCCCTATGTAGATACAGACAAATGTGATTTTCTTTCAAAAACAAAGACATTTCTAAGTGACCCCAAACTTTTGAACGATATGAGAGAGAGAGCGAGAGAGCGAGAGAGCGAGAGAGCGAGCGAGAGAGAGAGAGAGCGAGAGAGAGAGAGCGAGAGAGAGAGAGAGAGGTGGTTGCCATGGCAGCTGAAGCTCACAGGTCATGTAGCCAGTATTTATGGATGAGAAGAATCAGTCTGCATATTGTTACACAGGTGGGCTAGCAGGCAGGAGGCAGGTAGCCAGCAATCTGTAATCTGTGATAAATGATGTGAATGATTTTTAATTTCAGATACCCAGCCAGTTAGACAGCAGATACCCAGCCAGTTAGACAGCAGATACCCAGCCAGTTAGACAGCAGATACCCAGCTGGTTAGACAGCAGATACCAAGCCAGTTAGACAGCAGATACCCAGCCGGTTAAACAGCTAGCAGACAGCAGATACCCAGCCAGTTAGACAGCAGATACCCAGCCAGTTAGACAGCAGATACCCAGCCAGTTAGACAGCAGATACCCAGCCAGTTAGACAGCAGATACCCAGCCAGTTAAACAGCAGATACCCAGCCAGTTAAACAGCTAGTAGACAGCAGATACCCAGCCAGTTAAACAGCTAGCAGACAGCAGATACCCAGCCAGGTAAACAGCTAGCAGACAGCAGATACCCAGCCAGTTAGTGAGGTAATGCTAGGCGGCTAACCTTATTTAGGCTAGGGGTTAAGGTTAGGTAACAAGCTAGCTAAGTAGTTAATTAAAGGGTTAAGGTTAGAAGGAAGGGATACCTAGTCAGTTGAACAACTCCAATGTATCTTCAGAATTTAACCAATGGCAGGCCCCCTCTGAATCAGAGAGGTGCGAGGGGCTGCCATAATCGACATCCACGGCGCCTGGGGAACAGTGGGTTAACTGCCTTGCTCAGGGGAACAGTGGGTTAACTGCCTTGCTCAGGGGAACAGTGGGTTAACTGCCTTGCTCAGGGGAACAGTGGGTTAACTGCCTTGCTCAGGGGCAGAATGGCAGATGTTTACCTTGTCAGCTCGGAGATTCGATCCAGCAACCTTTCGGTTACTGGCCCAACGCTCTAGGCTACCTGCCGTCCCTCTAACCAATAGACTACCTGCCGCCCCTCTAACCACTAGGCTCCCTGCCTCCTCTCTAACCACTAGGCTACCTGCCTCCTCTCTAACCACTAGGCTACCTGCCTCCTCTCTAACCACTAGGCTACCTGCCTCCTCTCTAACCACTAGGCTACCTGCCTCCTCTCTAACCACTAGGCTTCCTGCCTCCTCTAACCACTAGGCTTCCTGCCTCCTCTAACCACTAGGCTACCTGCCTCCTCTCTAACTACTAGGCTACCTGCCTCCTCTCTAACCACTAGGCTACCTGCCTCCTCTCTAACCACTAGGCTACCTGCCTCCTCTCTAACCACTAGGCTACCTGCCTCCTCTCTAACCACTAGGCTACCTGCCTCCTCTCTAACCACTAGGCTACCTGCCTCCTCTCTAACCACTAGGCTACCTGCCTCCTCTCTAACCACTAGGCTACCTTCCTCCTCTAACCACTAGGCTACCTGCCGCCCCTAACCACTAGGCTACCTGCCCCCTCTAACCACTAGGCTACCTGCCGCCCCTCTAACCACTAGGCTACCTGCCGCCCCTCTAACCACTAGGCTACCTGCCTCCTCTAACCACTAGGCTTCCTGCCCCCTCTAACCACTAGGCTACCTGCCGCCCCTCTAACCACTAGGCTACCTGCCTCCTCTAACCACTAGGCCACCTGCCTCCTCTAACCACTAGGCCTCATGCCTCCTCTAACCACTAGGCCACCTGCCTCCTCTAACCACTAGGCTACCTGCCTCCTCTAACCACTAGGCTACCTGCCTCCTCTAACCACTAGGCTTCCTGCCTCCTCTAACCACTAGGCTTCCTGCCTCCTCTAACCACTAGGCTACCTGCCTCCTCTCTAACTACTAGGCTACCTGCCTCCTCTCTAACCACTAGGCTACCTGCCTCCTCTCTAACCACTAGGCTACCTGCCTCCTCTCTAACCACTAGGCTACCTGCCTCCTCTCTAACCACTAGGCTACCTGCCTCCTCTCTAACCACTAGGCTACCTGCCTCCTCTCTAACCACTAGGCTACCTGCCTCCTCTCTAACCACTAGGCTACCTTCCTCCTCTAACCACTAGGCTACCTGCCGCCCCTAACCACTAGGCTACCTGCCCCCTCTAACCACTAGGCTACCTGCCGCCCCTCTAACCACTAGGCTACCTGCCGCCCCTCTAACCACTAGGCTACCTGCCTCCTCTAACCACTAGGCTTCCTGCCCCCTCTAACCACTAGGCTACCTGCCGCCCCTCTAACCACTAGGCTACCTGCCTCCTCTAACCACTAGGCCACCTGCCTCCTCTAACCACTAGGCCACCTGCCTCCTCTAACCACTAGGCCACCTGCCTCCTCTAACCACTAGGCTACCTGCCTCCTCTAACCACTAGGCTACCTGCCTCCTCTAACCACTAGGCTTCCTGCCTCCTCTAACCACTAGGCTTCCTGCCTCCTCTAACCACTAGGCTACCTGCCTCCTCTCTAACTACTAGGCTACCTGCCTCCTCTCTAACCACTAGGCTACCTGCCTCCTCTCTAACCACTAGGCTACCTGCCTCCTCTCTAACCACTAGGCTACCTGCCTCCTCTCTAACCACTAGGCTACCTGCCTCCTCTCTAACCACTAGGCTACCTGCCTCCTCTCTAACCACTAGGCTACCTTCCTCCTCTAACCACTAGGCTACCTGCCGCCCCTCTAACCACTAGGCTACCTGCCGCCCCTCTAACCACTAGGCTACCTGCCTCCTCTCTAACCACTAGGCTACCTGCCGCCCCTCTAACCACTAGGCTACCTGCCGCCCCTCTAACCACTAGGCTACCTGCCCCCTCTAACCACTAGGCTACCTGCCGCCCCTCTAACCACTAGGCTACCTGCCGCCCCTCTAACCACTAGGCTACCTGCCTCCTCTAACCACTAGGCCACCTGCCTCCTCTAACCACTAGGCTACCTGCCTCCTCTCTAACCACTAGGCTACCTGCCTCCTCTCTAACCACTAGGCTACCTGCCTCCTCTCTAACCACTAGGCTACCTGCCTCCTCTCTAACCACTAGGCTACCTGCCTCCTCTCTAACCACTAGGCTACCTGCCTCCTCTCTAACCACTAGGCTACCTGCCTCCTCTAACCACTAGGCTACCTGCCTCCTCTAACCACTAGGCTACCTGCCTCCTCTAACCACTAGGCCACCTGCCTCCTCTAACCACTAGGCCACCTGCCTCCTCTAACCACTAGGCCACCTGCCTCCTCTAACCACTAGGCTACCTGCCTCCTCTAACCACTAGGCTACCTGCCTCCTCTAACCACTAGGCTTCCTGCCTCCTCTAACCACTAGGCTTCCTGCCTCCTCTAACCACTAGGCTACCTGCCTCCTCTCTAACTACTAGGCTACCTGCCTCCTCTCTAACCACTAGGCTACCTGCCTCCTCTCTAACCACTAGGCTACCTGCCTCCTCTCTAACCACTAGGCTACCTGCCTCCTCTCTAACCACTAGGCTACCTGCCTCCTCTCTAACCACTAGGCTACCTGCCTCCTCTCTAACCACTAGGCTACCTTCCTCCTCTAACCACTAGGCTACCTGCCGCCCCTCTAACCACTAGGCTACCTGCCGCCCCTCTAACCACTAGGCTACCTGCCTCCTCTCTAACCACTAGGCTACCTGCCGCCCCTCTAACCACTAGGCTACCTGCCGCCCCTCTAACCACTAGGCTACCTGCCCCCTCTAACCACTAGGCTACCTGCCGCCCCTCTAACCACTAGGCTACCTGCCGCCCCTCTAACCACTAGGCTACCTGCCTCCTCTAACCACTAGGCCACCTGCCTCCTCTAACCACTAGGCTACCTGCCTCCTCTCTAACCACTAGGCTACCTGCCTCCTCTCTAACCACTAGGCTACCTGCCTCCTCTCTAACCACTAGGCTACCTGCCTCCTCTCTAACCACTAGGCTACCTGCCTCCTCTCTAACCACTAGGCTACCTGCCTCCTCTCTAACCACTAGGCTACCTGCCTCCTCTAACCACTAGGCTACCTGCCTCCTCTAACCACTAGGCTACCTGCCCCCTCTAACCACTAGGCTACCTGCCTCCTCTAACCACTAGGCTACCTGCCTCCCCTTTAAGGAAGGATTATCTAACATGCTAAGTAGTTGCAAAGTAGCAAAAAAGTAAATAGTTGCAACTAATTAGCGAAAGTTGTAATAAGATTTGAACATATAACCTTTGGGTTGCTAGACGTTCGCATAATACACACACCTCCCCGACTCACCTGTTTCAAGCAACCTACTACTGTGTTTATCTATGATTGAAATTCACTGTAAACCCCAAAAATATATATCGTTTTTCGTGTGCCCATATTTCACAATAATCTGTGATACTGGGATGTGAGCGAGCAGCTAGCAGGCAGGACAAGTAGCTGGTAGTTCAAATCAAATCAAATGTTATTTGTCACATACACATGGCTAGCAGATGTTAATGCGAGTGTGGCGAAATGCATGTGCTTCTAGTTCCGACAATGCAGTAATAACCAACAAGTAATCTAGCTAACAATTCCAAAACTACTACCTTATAGACACAAGTGTAAGGGGATAAAGAATATGTACATAAAGATATATGAATGAGTGATGGTACAGAGCGGCATAGGCAAGATACAGTAGATGGTATTGAGTGCAGTATATACATATGAGATGAATAATGTAGGGTATGTAAACATTATATTAGGTAGCATTGTTTAAAGTGGCTAGTGATATATTTTACATCATTTCCCATCAATTCCCATTATTAAAGTGGCTGGAGTTGAGTCAGTGTGTTGGCAGCAGCCACTCAATGTTAGTGGTGGCTGTTTAGTTAGGTAGGCATCTGTAATATCTAACACCCTGGATGCTGATGAAGGGATTATGGAAATGACATTTCACAGGTCTAAGTGAGCGAGATACAAGGATTTAGAACTGAATGACGCAGGTATGAGAACATGTGGGCAGGATGTCTGATTTTAGAAACACGTGTTGGTGGGTGGAGGATTTTCTCCACAATAAAACAAATCTTCAAATGTGGCTCAGAATCACAACATGAATGCAGAGGATTAATGGTGAATGGTGCCGGTGGGACACGTGTAGGTAGGCAGGACATTGATGTCAGGTTTTTAGAAATCAGGGCAACAATCTCTACTGTCATAACACTACAGAATAGGACAGCTGCTGCAGAAGGACCAACATGACTGTTATTTTTATTTTTTTTTCTCCGTTATTTTACCAGGTCAGTTGACTGAGAACACGTTCTCATTTACAGCAACGACCTTGGAATAGTTACAGGGGAGAGGAGGGGGATGAATGAGCCAATTGTAAACTGGGGATTATTAGGTGACCATGATGGTTTGAGGGGCAGATTGGGAATTTAGCCAGGACACCGGGGTTAACACCCCTACTCTCACGATAAGTGCCATGGGATCTTTAATGAACTCAGAGAGTCAGGACACCCATTTAACGTCCCATCCGAAAGACCGCACCCTACACAGGGCAGTGTCCCCAATCACTGCCCTGGGGCATTGGGATATTTTTTTTTAGACCAGAGGAAAGAGTGCCTCCTAATGGCCCTCCAACACCACTTCCAGCAGCATCTGGTCTCCCGTCCAGGAACTGACCAGGACCAACCCTGCTTAGCTTCAGAAGCAAGACAGCAGTGGTATGCAGGGTGGTATGCTGCTGGTCATAGGACAGCAGTGGTATGCAGGGTGGTATGCTGCTGGTCATAGGACAGCAGTGGTATGCAGGGTGGTATGCTGCTGGTCATAGGACAGCAGTGGTATGCAGGGTGGTGTGCTGCTGGTCATAGGACAGCAGTGGTATGCAGGGTGGTATGCTGCTGGTCATAGGACAGCACTCGCTGCTGCAGAAGGAACAACCTTGTTGTGTTCCTCTTCTGTGTCTGTTACAGGAATTAAATTCCTACATGTTTTAATACCCAATTAAATTAAACACTCTGTCCACTTCTAGGAATTTGTAAGACCCTTATTTGCATAAAATGGACAGAGACCAGTCTCAAAATCTATCAGCAGCGTTTATTCTCGAGAGTACTGAACACGATACAGTTTACCACAGGTTATAAACTGAAAATGACGTCATTAGTTTTTCGAACTCTCACGTCTCTTCTTCGCCCTGGTACAAAGGCAGTATCTCAAGCCTTCCCACATCGTCCCACACCAATTTAATATAATTTATGACCGAGCCAAGGTCTTCCTGTGTAGATAAGCATTCTAGCCAGTCTGGCTATAAATTCATTCATTTCTACCAAGGACCAGACAGTCATTGTTCTAATTCTTGATTATATTTACACACATTATATTCAGTACTGGGATCAAGAAAGAAAATTCATACATCTATACAGTAACATAATAGTATTCTGATTAGTCAGTCCTGATTGAAATGTATACATAATTAGTCATTATTGATTAAAAAAAATCCCTTAACAGTGTCAATGCAGAGTTATCCAGCAGCTACAATTCAAAAACAACATTTTTCCTCCGGGATATTCTGCTTTGTCTGGACTGCAATACAATCGTGACAGTCCCAACCCACCTTGTGACACATCAGCTCCAAAAGTATTGGGACAATGGCACATGTTTTTGTTGTTTTGACTCTTGTACTTCGGCAGGTTGGATTTGAAATGATATCAATAATAATAATAATAATAATAATACTAATAATACTAATAACTAATAATAAGACAATACTACTAATAATAATATATAATACTACTACTAATAATATATAATACTACTAATAATATTATATAATACTACTAATAATACTATATAATACTACTAATAATAATATATAATACTACTAATAATAATATATAATACTACTACTAATAATATATAATACTACTAATAATATTATATAATACTACTAATAATACTATATAATACTACTACTAATAATATATAATAATACTACTAATAATATATAATACTACTAATAATATTATATAATACTACTAATAATACTATATAATACTACTAATAATAATATATAATACAAATAATAATAATATATAATACTACTAATAATACTATATAATACTACTAATAATACTATATAATACTACTAATAATAATATATAATACAACTAATAATACTATATAATACTACTAATAATACTATATAATACTACTAATAATAATATATAATACTACTAATAATACTATATAATACTACTAATAATACTATATAATACTACTAATAATACTAATAACTAATAATATGACAATAATACGATAAACAAAAATATAAAACACAACATGTAACAATCTGTAAGATTTTTACTGAGTTACAGTTTCATTATAAGGGAATCAGTCCATTGAAATAAGTGCATTAGGTCCTAATCTATGGATTTCACATGACTGGGAATACAGATACGCATCTGTTGGTCACAGATACCTTAAACATAAAAGGTAGGGGTGGTGGATCAGAAAACCAGTCAGTATCTGGTGTGACCAGCGTTTGAGTCTCTGATGGTATTTACCAATACTGATGAGTGAGAAACTTAGACGCACAAATATACCACCAAGACATGCTAATCTCTCACCAATAACAGGAGAGGTTTGCATTTTTTTTTATCCACAAAAATGACTCCAAAATAACACAATACATTATTTACCTTTCTATTGGGCACAAAATCATCTGAAACCAAAACAAACAGGAAATGCATCCAACCAATTGGAGCTACAATCTTGATGTAGTCAATGCTAGAAATATGGGACCAAATACTTCACTTTTTAGGACTTTAATACACCTATACACTGAGTGTACAAAACATTAGGAACACCTGCTCTTTCTATGACAGACTGACCAGGTGATGATTCCTTATTGATGTCACCTGTTAAATCCACTTCAATCAGTGTAGATGAAGGGGAGGAGTCTGGTTAAAGAAGGATTTTTAAGCATTGAGGAAAATTGAGACATGGATTGTGTATGTGTGCCATTCAGAGGGTGAATGGGCAAGACAACAGATTTAAGTGCCTTTAAACGGGGTATGGTAGTAGGTGCCAGGCGCACTGGTTTGAACAGGATATGGTAGTAGGTGTCAGGAGCACCGGTTTGAACAGGGTATGGTAGTAGGTGCCAGGCGCACCGGTTTAAACAGGATATGGTAGTAGGTGTCAGGAGCACCGGTTTAAACAGGATATGGTAGTAGGTGTCAGGAGCACCGGTTTAAACAGGATATGGTAGTAGGTGTCAGGCGCACTGGTTTGAACAGGATATGGTAGTAGGTGCCAGGTGCACCGGTTTAAACAGGATATGGTAGTAGGTGTCAGGAGCACCGGTTTGAACAGGATATGGTAGTAGGTGTCAGGAGCACCGGTTTAAACAGGATATGGTAGTAGGTGTCAGGCGCACTGGTTTAAACGGGGTATGGTAGTAGGTGCCAGGCGCACCGGTTTAAACAGGGTATGGTAGTAGGTGCCAGGTGCACTGGTTTGAACAGGGTATGGTAGTAGGTGCCAGGCGCACCGGTTTGAACAGGATATGGTAGTAGGTGCCAGGCGCACCGGTTTGAACAGGGTATGGTAGTAGGTGCCAGGTGCACCGGTTTAAACAGGATATGGTAGTAGGTGCCAGGAGCACTGGTTTGAACAGGGTATGGTAGTAGGTGCCAGGCGCACTGGTTTGAACAGGATATGGTAGTAGGTGCCAGGTGCACCGGTTTGAACAGGATATGGTAGTAGGTGCCAGGAGCACCGGTTTGAACAGGATATGGTAGTAGGTGCCAGGAGCACCGGTTTGAACAGGATATGGTAGTAGGTGCCAGGAGCACCGGTTTAAACAGGATATGGTAGTAGGTGTCAGGAGCACCGGTTTAAACAGGATATGGTAGTAGGTGTCAGGCGCACTGGTTTGAACAGGATATGGTAGTAGGTGCCAGGTGCACCGGTTTAAACAGGATATGGTAGTAGGTGTCAGGAGCACCGGTTTGAACAGGATATGGTAGTAGGTGTCAGGAGCACCGGTTTAAACAGGATATGGTAGTAGGTGTCAGGCGCACTGGTTTAAACGGGGTATGGTAGTAGGTGCCAGGCGCACCGGTTTAAACAGGGTATGGTAGTAGGTGCCAGGTGCACTGGTTTGAACAGGGTATGGTAGTAGGTGCCAGGCGCACCGGTTTGAACAGGATATGGTAGTAGGTGCCAGGCGCACCGGTTTGAACAGGGTATGGTAGTAGGTGCCAGGTGCACCGGTTTAAACAGGATATGGTAGTAGGTGCCAGGAGCACCGGTTTGAACAGGGTATGGTAGTAGGTGCCAGGCGCACCGGTTTAAACAGGATATGGTAGTAGGTGCCAGGAGCACCGGTTTAAACAGGATATGGTAGTAGGTGCCAGGAGCACCGGTTTAAACAGGGTATGGTAGTAGGTGCCAGGAGCACCGGTTTGAACAGGATATGGTAGTAGATGCCAGGAGCACCGGTTTGAACAGGATATGGTAGTAGGTGCCAGGAGCACCGGTTTAAACAGGATATGGTAGTAGGTGCCAGGAGCACCGGTTTAAACAGGATATGGTAGTAGGTGCCAGGAGCACCGGTTTAAACAGGATATGGTAGTAGGTGCCAGGAGCACCGGTTTAAACAGGATATGGTAGTAGGTGCCAGGCGCACCGGTTTGAACGTGTCAAGAACTGAAGCTCTGCTGGGGTTTTCATGCTCAACAGTTTCCTGTGTGTATCAAGAATGGTCCACCACCAAAAGGACATCCAGCCAATTTGAGGGGGTGCAAGTCAATATTAGGAAGGTGTTCTTAATGTTTTGTACACTCAGTTTAAGTTAATTTGTCCCGAAACTTTTGGTCCCCCTAAAATGAGGAGAATGTGCAAAAAATGCTGTAATTTCTAAACGGTTCACACAATAAGGAGGACGATTCAAATCTGGACCTCAAAGCCAGTTCCACTGCTCTTTTAAAAAAAATTGTTGCTCTCTAATCAGAGACTGGTTTAGACCTGGGACACCAGGTGGGTGATTCCCCTCTAATCAGAGACTGGTTTAGACCTGGGACACCAGGTGAGTTCAATTAATTATCAGGCAGATCAGAAAAACATCAGTACTCCGGACCTCATAGGGTTAGAATACCCCTGACATCAGTGGTGTAAAGTACTAAAGTATAAATACTTTAAAGTACTACTTAAGTCATTTTTTTAGGGGTATCTGTACTTTACTTTACTATTTATATTTCTGACAACTTTTAGTTTTACTTCACTACATTCCTGAAGAAAATAATGTACTTTTTACTCCATGTATTCTCCACTGACACCCAAAAGTATTCGTTACATTTTGAACGCTTAGCACGACAGGAACATGTTCCAATGCAGAGAACATAAACCATATACTGTTCATTCATCGATTATCCCAGAACATAAACCATATACTGTTCATTCATCCATTATCCCAGAACATAAACCATATACTGTTCATTCATCCATTATCCCAGAACATAAACCATATACTGTTCATTCATCCATTATCCCAGAACATAAACCATATACTGGTCATTCATCCATTATCCCAGAACATAAACCATATACTGGTCATTCATCCATTATCCCAGAACATAAACCATATACTGTTCATTCATCCATTATCCCAGAACATAAACCATATACTGGTCATTCATCCATTATCCCAGAACATAAACCATATACTGTTCATTCATCGATTATCCCAGAACATAAACCATATACTGTTCATTCATCCATTATCCCAGAACATAAACCATATACTGTTCATTCATCCATTATCCCAGAACATAAACCATATACTGGTCATTCATCCATTATCCCAGAACATAAACCATATACTGTTCATTCATCCATTATCCCAGAACATAAACCATATACTGGTCATTCATCGATTATCCCAGAACATAAACCATATACTGTTCATTCATCCATTATCCCAGAACATAAACCATATACTGGTCATTCATCCATTATCCCAGAACATAAACCATATACTGGTCATTCATCCATTATCCCAGAACATAAACCATACAAACATACTTGTCATTCATCCATTATCCCAGAACATAAACCATACAAACATACTTGGCATTCATCCATTCCCCAGAACATAAACCATATACTGGTCATTCATCCATTATCCCAGAACATAAACCATATACTGGTCATTCATCCATTATCCCAGAACATAAACCATACAAACATACTTGGCATCCATCCATTATCCCAGAACATAAACCATACAAACATACTTGTCATTCATCCATTATCCCAGAACATAAACCATACAAACATACTTGGCATTCATCCATTCCCCAGAACATAAACCATATACTGGTCATTCATCCATTATCCCAGAACATAAACCATATACTGGTCATTCATCCATTATCCCAGAACATAAACCACATACTGGTCATTCATCCATTATCCCAGGCCTGTGGGGTTGTGTATTAAGGAAGAGAAGGCTGTTAAAATCAGGCGCTCCGTAGAGAGGTCACAACCTTCCATCTGTCCCTTCTCCCATCGCCATAGCGAGCCAGGAGAGGACGTACGTGGTGATTCCACAGTAACCGTGGAGACCAAACATAATGTACACACACAATCAGTCAGGCTATGTTGTGTTGTATGTATGGTAGTAGGACCTGTTACTGGAGGTGTCCTAACATAAACAGACTAGAGCTTTCTCTCTCTCTCTCTCTCTCTTTCTCTCTCTCTCTCTCTCTCTCTCCCTCTCTCCCTCTCTCTCTCTCTCTCTCTCTCTCTCTCTCTCTCTCTCTCTCCCTCTCTCTCTCTCGCTCTCCTGTCTCGAACTCACTCAACCTGTCCGGACAACATGATAGGCCCAGGGTGGTATTGGTATATGAGTGACAGGCAGGTAGATCAGTCCTGATAGGCCCTCGGGCTTCTAGAACTCGGCGGCTGGCTGTATTTCCAAACATTCCGATGGCGATGTCAAGCCATTCATTAGAACAACCCACCCTGTCTGGCTGAGATCACTGTGTTTAGTCCCATCATTGGATTAGAGACAGTCATAAGCCAAGCAGCCATATATCAACAGCATAACATGGGGAACAGTGTTGACTTCATGGCTGGGTGGTGCATGCTTTCACAGTGAATAAGGCTGGATATGGGAGGCACCTGGCCTAGCTGGAACAGAGATGTTCTAATGTAGAGTTCTAGACAGTTCTATAATCAGAGTTCTAGACAGTTCTATAAAATCAGAGTTCTAGACAGTTCTATAATCAGAGTTCTAGACAGTTCTATAATCAGAGTTCTAGACAGTTCTATAATCAGAGTTCTATAATCAGAGTTCTAGACAGTTCTATAATCAGAGTTCTAGACAGTTCTATAATCAGAGTTCTAGACAGTTCTATAAAATCAGAGTTCTAGACAGTTCTATAATCAGAGTTCTAGACAGCTCTGTAATCAGAGTTCTAGACAGCTCTATAATCAGAGTTTTAGACAGTTCTATAATCAGAGCTCTAGACAGTTCTATAATCAGAGTTCTAGACAGTTCTATAAAATCAGAGTTCTAGACAGTTCTATAATCAGAGTTCTAGACAGTTCTATAATCCAGATATGTTCTAGAAACCCCCCAATATAACTCGGACACATTTTAGAACTAGAGAAAGGAACAGAGTCAAGAAACATTCTAGAACCACACATGGCCATCATGTGTGGTTAATAATAACGGGATATTGGTGTGCATGTAAACGTGGTCAGTGATATACTCCAATCAGCTGACAATGTGAACAACACTCAGACAGAGTGACTCTGTCATAATAGGAATAGTATGTTATCAGAATAGTCTTATCAGAAATGAGAGAGAGAGGGTCGCTGCAGGTGAGGAGTGGAACAACAGAGAGAGAGAGGGTCACTACAGGTGAGGAGTGGAACAACAGAGAGAGAGAGGGTCACTACAGGTGAGGAGTGGAACAACAGAGAGAGAGAGGGTCGCTGCAGGTGAGGAGTGGAACAACAGAGAGAGAGAGGGTCACTACAGGTGAGGAGTGGAACAACAGAGAGAGAGAGGGTCGCAGCAGGTGAGGAGTGGAACAACAGAGAGAGAGAGGGTCGCTGCAGGTGAGGAGTGGAACAACAGAGAGAGAGAGAGGGTCACTGCAGGTGAGGAGTGGAACAACAGAGAGAGAGAGGGTCGCTGCAGGTGAGGAGTGGAACAACAGAGAGAGAGAGAGGGTCACTGCAGGTGAGGAGTGGAACAACAGAGAGAGAGAGGGTCGCTGCAGGTGAGGAGTGGAACAACAGAGAGAGAGAGAGGGTCACTGCAGGTGAGGAGTGGAACAACAGAGAGAGAGAGAGGGTCGCTGCAGGTGAGGAGTGGAACAACAGAGAGAGAGAGAGGGTCGCTGCAGGTGAGGAGTGGAACAACAGAGAGAGAGAGGGTCACTACAGGTGAGGAGTGGAACAACAGAGAGAGAGGGTCACTGCAGGTGAGGAGTGGAACAACAGAGAGAGAGAGGGTCGCTGCAGGTGAGGAGTGGAACAACAGAGAGAGAGGGTCACTGCAGGTGAGGAGTGGAACAACAGAGAGAGAGAGGGTCGCTGCAGGTGAGGAGTGGAACAACAGAGAGAGAGAGAGGGTCACTGCAGGTGAGGAGTGGAACAACAGAGAGAGAGAGAGGGTCGCTGCAGGTGAGGAGTGGAACAACAGAGAGAGAGAGGGTCGCTGCAGGTGAGGAGTGGAACAACAGAGAGAGAGGGTCACTGCAGGTGAGGAGTGGAACAACAGAGAGAGAGAGGGTCGCTACAGGTGAGGAGTGGAACAACAGAGAGAGAGGGTCGCTGCAGGTGAGGAGTGGAACAACAGAGAGAGAGAAGGTCACTACAGGTGAGGAGTGGAACAACAGAGAGAGAGGGTCGCTGCATGTGAGGAGTGGAACAACAGAGAGAGAGAGGGTCACTACAGGTGAGGAGTGGAACAACAGAGAGAGAGAGGGTCACTACAGGTGAGGACTGGAACAACAGAGAGAGAGAGGGTCACTACGGGTGAGGAGTGGAACAACAGAGAGAGAGAGGGTCACTACAGGTGAGGAGTGGAACAACAGCGAGAGAGAGGGTCACTACAGGTGAGGAGTGGAACAACAGAGAGAGAGAGGGTCACTACAGGTGAGGAGTGGAACAACAGAGAGAGGGTCGCTCCAGGTGAGGAGTGGAACAACAGAGAGAGGGTCGCTGCAGGTGAGGACAGGAACAACAGAGAGAGAGAGGGTCACTACGGGTGAGGAGTGGAACAACAGAGAGAGAGAGGGTCACTACAGGTGAGGAGTGGAACAACAGAGAGAGAGAGGGTCACTACAGGTGAGGAGTGGAACAACAGAGAGAGGGTCGCTCCAGGTGAGGAGTGGAACAACAGAGAGAGGGTCGCTGCAGGTGAGGACAGGAACAACAGAGAGAGAGAGGGTCACTACGGGTGAGGAGTGGAACAACAGAGAGAGAGAGGGTCACTACAGGTGAGGAGTGGAACAACAGAGAGAGAGAGGGTCACTATGGGTGAGGAGTGGAACAACAGAGAGAGAGAGGGTCACTACAGGTGAGGAGTGGAACAACAGAGAGAGAGAGGGTCACTACAGGTGAGGAGTGGAACAACAGAGAGAGAGAGGGTCACTACAGGTGAGGAGTGGAACAACAGAGAGAGAGAGGGTCGCTACAGGTGAGGAGTGGAACAACAGAGAGAGAGGGTCGCTGCAGGTGAGGAGTGGAACAACAGAGAGAGAGAGGGTCACTACGGGTGAGGAGTGGAACAACAGAGAGAGAGGGTCACTACAGGTGAGGAGTGGAACAACAGAGAGAGAGAGGGTCACTACAGGTGAGAAGTGGAACAACAGAGAGAGAGAGGGTCACTACAGGTGAGGAGTGGAACAACAGAGAGAGAGAGAGGGTCGTAGCAGGTGAGGACTGGAACAACAGAGAGAGAGAGGGTCGCTGCAGGTGAGGAGTGGAACAACAGAGAGAGAGAGGGTCACTACAGGTGAGGAGTGGAACAACAGAGAGAGAGGGTCGCTGCAGGTGAGGAGTGGAACAACAGAGAGAGAGAGGGTCACTGCAGGTGAGGAGTGGAACAACAGAGAGAGAGAGGGTCGCTACAGGTGAGGAGTGGAACAACAGAGAGAGAGAGGGTCGCTACAGGTGAGGAGTGGAACAACAGAGAGAGAGAGGGTCACTGCAGGTGAGGAGTGGAACAACAGAGAGAGAGAGGGTCGCTACAGGTGAGGAGTGGAACAACAGAGAGAGAGGGTCGCTGCAGGTGAGGAGTGGAACAACAGAGAGAGAGAGGGTCACTACAGGTGAGGAGTGGAACAACAGAGAGAGAGAGGGTCACTACAGGTGAGGAGTGGAACAACAGAGAGAGAGAGGGTGAAAGAAAGGAAAAGGAAGTGAGAAGGAGAATGTCTGTGGACAGGACGTACACATGCAGCTTTCAACATACGTATTCACACACACACACAAACAAACATAATTTTGGAGCTGCAGTACGAGGGTGTGTGAGAATGTCAGCTCCTGCAGTGCAGTTTCACGTGTGGGACAAGAAGAGAAGAGAGAGAGGCTCACTCCTCCACTCCTACTCACGACCCCATTTCCACAGCAGCAGTTACACAACACAGCAGCCACCCCCAGACAACCAGCCAGACAGCCAGCCAGACAGCAGGCATGGCGTAACAGTAGAACAGCACTCACCACCTGACCAGCTAACTCCCAGAAAGCTTTGACTCTGGTACATACTGCGTTATGTTCCAAACAGACCTCCCAAACACCTGACTGGCTGACTGACTGACCCTACCTGTAGAAATGACTCACTATATACTACTACTACCTGACTGACCCTACCTGTAGATATGACTCACTATATACTACTACCTGACTGACCCTACCTGTAGATATGACTCACTATATACTACTACCTGGCTGACTGACTGACCCTACCTGGAGATATGACTCACTATATAGTACTACCTGACTGGCTGACTGGCCCTACCTGTAGATATGACTCACTATATACTACTACCTGACTGACCCTACCTGTAGATATGACTCACTATATACTACTACCTGACTGACCCTACCTGTAGATATGACTCACTATATACTACTCTGGCTGACTGACCCTACCTGTAGATATGACTCACTATATACTACTACCTGACTGACCCTACCTGTAGATATGACTCACTATATACTACTACCTGGCTGGCTGACCCTACCTGTAGATATGACTCACTATATACTACTCTGACTGACTGACCCTACCTGTAGATATGACTCACTATATACTACTACCTGACTGACCCTACCTGTAGATATGACTCACTATATACTACTACCTGGCTGACTGACTGACCCTACCTGGAGATATGACTCACTATATAGTACTACCTGACTGGCTGACTGGCCCTACCTGTAGATATGACTCACTATATACTACTACCTGACTGACCCTACCTGTAGATATGACTCACTATATACTACTACCTGACTGACCCTACCTGTAGATATGACTCACTATATACTACTACCTGACTGACCCTACCTGTAGATATGACTCACTATATACTACTACCTGTAGACACTTCTTCTAAGATGTTGGTTATTTCATTAGGATCCTCATTAGCTGTTGTGAAAGCAGCAGCTAGTTCACACAAAACATAACACAGAACATTAATAGACAAGAACTCCATCATATGGGACAGGTGTTAGCCAACAGCCTACACTAATAGCTACACCTTGGTGTCTGACAGGCTTGGGCAGCGTCCCAAATGAATGCACTATTGTTGATCAGAGCCCTGTGGGCCCTTTTTGGAGGGAATGCGATGTCATTTGGGACGCAGATTCTGTGTAATTTTCACCATTATTCTCACCATTATTCTCACCATTATTCTCACCATTATTTTCACCATTATTCTCACCATTATTCTCACCATTACTCTCACCATTATTCTCACCATTATTCTCACCATTACAATCACCATTATTCTCACCATTATTTTCACCATTACTCATTGATGAGACTAAAGGAGAAAAAAAAGTCGTATCTCAAGAAAGGATTTGGGTAGAGACTGTTTCTACGTGTTTCCTACTACTCCAGTCCCGTGAGACGTCGTTTCTCACACAGAGAGAACAGGAGTCATCGATCACACAGGTGAGGCTGCCAGAATGATTTGCAAAGGAGGTGAGAAAAAAAAAATGAAAAAAAATAAATAATAATGGTTGGTCGCCGGAACTCTTCTGAGCGGTCGCCTGTGATTGGCCGCACCCGCTGCTCATTTATGCTGATTGCCTATGTTCTGCTCACTACAGTGTTGTCTGGTTAGAACACGATGTCGAGGCCCGTTACTGTCTTAATTGTGACCACCATACACAGCTGCTTCCATTGAAAGGTTGTATATTGAAGCAATAAGGCCCGAGGTGGTGTGGTATATGGCCAATTTACCACGGCTAAGGGCTGTTCTTAAGCACGATGCAACGCCCTTAGACGTGGTATATTGCTGATATACCACAAACACCCCGAGGTGCCGTATTGCTATTATAAACTGGTTACCAACGTAATTAGAGCAGTAAAAATACATGTTATTGTCATACCCGTGGTATACGGTCTGATATACCACGGCTATCAGCCAATCAGCATTCAGGGCTCTAACCACCCAGTTTATAATGGAGAGAGAGAGAGAGAGAGAGAGAGAGAGAGAGAGAATTCAACTTTTAAGGTTCAATAACACAGTAACTACTCTGGTTATTAATCTGGCTAGTTTCCATGAGACCCTGTTGACCACAGTTGGATGAAGTGCATCAACATCAACATCAACAAAGGTCACATGTCAGTTTTGTCTCTTTGATGGAGAGAGAGTTCCCTGACCTTTTATACAGTCCACTAAAGCTCCAACGGCTGCAGGCCAGAGAGCTGGAGCTGTGCCCAGAATAGGACCCTCCTCCTTAGGGAGAGAGCCCTCTCCCCATGCCCTCTCTCTCTCTCTCTGCCAGACCTCCACAAGGGCATCAACCTGTCCTCACAGTGTCCACCCATGGTTGGCTGTTACAGAGCTCTTAGATCGAGGGCAATGGCCAAAATAGACAACAATGACAATAAACAATTTACGTCTGTTCTATTCTTGTTTCATCTGTTCTGTTCTGCTATATTATATTATATTATCAACTGCTTAGTATTGATGAAGAAGGAGGGAACTGAATCAACAATCAGTTGAGAAAAATAGACAAGAGAAAGAAAGACAGACAGAGAGAGAGAGAGAGAGAGAGAGAGAGAGAGAGAGAGAGTCCGAGGCATTGAGAGACTTCGGTAGGTACAACAACTAGCCAGATATCTGTTATTATGTAACGGCACAGATGTGTTAAGATGAGGAATCCACCGATAGAAGTTTTTCATGCCAGAACCAGCATGTAGCCATCTTCGTTCCTTCTGAGAACATCGAGGACAGAAGTAATTTATTCAACTGGTAACTGAACTGGGGAGGACACGGGCGGTGGACAGGGAAGATGGCAGCTATTGTAACACCAATTATTATGTGAAACAATGTTACCAATGGCCTTTTTAACAACGATTATGATTGAGTTATACATGATTGAGGGCATACTAAAGCCAATATAAATATTTCACCTTGGTGACATTCGTGAAATAATAATTCCCCATACGAGAATAAAGAGAACCACTCGTAATTTCAGACCACATCGGCTCATGTGCCGATGGCATATGGACATAGAATATGTGATGGGTTAGTTACATATATGTCACACTTGAAATATGTACATGCTCTTGCGCCGCCGTGCCATGAGCGCATTCTTTCTTACCTGAATCGCGGAGAGTCTTTAATACATTCTTCAAAGTCCACCGTCATCTTTGCCTTTTTCCTTCTAATATTCCTCTTTCAATAGGTTAATGTCATTGCCCGGGGCTGCTGTCGTCATAAACGGTTGGATGAAACGAGTCCGGTACAGATGCAGTATTCCCTCTCCGTCGGACGCGCGGCAGCAGCAGCTTCTTCTGTCACGGTGGCACAGAATGTGGTCTCAATGCATGTCAAATTACTACGGCTGCTGTTACTCTACGTCCACGGATGCCGAGATCGGTGAGAGGGGCGTGTCCGCTCGGCATGCACGACACACCCCTCTGCCAATCACAGTGATGGCATCATAAGGCGACAGACTTTAGCATGTCGCATGGCTACATCGTAAATATTCATGAGTTGTTTTGTTTAGTTTTTTGGTATTAATTTAAAGTTAGGTTTAAGGTTAGCAGCGTGGAAAATGTAAGGAGGAAGGTTAGGGCTAGGTTTAAACTCACATTTGAAGAAGATAAATTGTAGAAACAGGCGGTTTTTTGTGGACTTTGTGGCTGTGGTAACTAGTAGTGACCATGTCGCGTTGCGTGTGAAGTTGAAGGTGTACAATGGGGATTTTTCTGTGGAATTATCAAACATAACCTCTGTCAAATCTCTCTTTGTTAAAATAGAAAACGGCAACAAGCAGAGGTTCAGGTTGGGGCACATTTTGCCCAATATAGCCTTTGAGTTGCAAAACAGGAGTTTGTCTTTGAAGCAGTGGTCAATGATCATGCACAATGGCCGTGTCCGTTATCTCATCTTCTTCCAATACCTCGGGACAAAGTACAGGTACATAGATGAATGGCTATTCCTGTGCAGTTTACATCTCAGAAGTGTACTATTCAACGAATGACATCTGTTATTATGTTCTGTTCTGTTGTCATCCAACTCCATTATATTCTGTTATCTATAAGCTCTCTGTTCTTGTCTCTTCCAGTGGCGTTATGAAGGCGCCTCCACACCAAGCAGTCAAGGGTGTCCAGAACTACTTGGAGGTGAGTGTTCACCGTCTGTTACCCGGGACCCCGGTCTGACGGGAGTAAAGGGAAGAAGTAAACTAGAGAGTTGATGCATAATCAAATCAACTCAGTAAAAAAAATAAACGTCCTCTCACTGTCTTCTGCGTTTATTTTCAGCAAACTTAACATGTGTAAATATTTGTATGAACATAACAAGATTCAACAACTGAGACATAAACTGAATAAGTTCCACAGACATGTGACTAACAGAAATAGAATAATGTGTCCCTGAACAAAGGGGGGGGGGTCTAAATCAAAAGTAACAGTCTCTATCTGGTGTGTTTACCAGCTGCATTAAGTATTGCAGTGCATCTCCAGTTTTCATAACTGTGACCTTAATTTCCTACCATCTGTAAATGGTCTTAACGACCGTTCCACAGGTGCATGTTCATTAATTGTTTATGGTTCATTGAACAAGCATGGGAAACAGTGTTTAAACCCTTTACAATGAAGATCTGTGAAGTTATTTGGATTTTTACGAATTATCTTTGAAAGACAGGATCCTGAGAAAGGGACATTTATTTTTTCGTTGAGTTTATGTCTACTGGAATGACTGGACAATACAGAGCATTCTGAAAGTATTCAGACCCCTTGACTTTATCTGCATTTTGCTACGTTACAGCCTTATTCTGAAATTGATTTTGATTTTTTCCCCCTCATCAATCTACACCCAATACCCCATAATGACATCACAATACCCCATAATGACATCACAATACCCCATAATGACATCACAATACCCCATAATGACATCACAATTAGGGGTTGACCGAGTATGATTTTTCAACTCCGATACCAATTATTGGATGACCAAAAAAAGCCGTTACCGATTAATCGGACAATTTTTATTTATTTGTAATAATGACAATTACAACAATACTGAATTGAACACTTATTTTAACTTAATATAATACATCAATAAAATCAATTTAGCCTCAAATAAATAATGAAACATGTTCAATTTGGTTTAAATAATGCAAAAACAGTGTTGGAGAAGAAAGTAAAAGTGCAGTATGTGCCATGTAAGAAAGCTAACGTTTAAGTTCCTTGCTCAGAACATGAGAACATAATGAAAGTTGGTGGTTCCTTTTAACATGAGACTTCAATATTCCAAGGTAAGAGGTTTTAGGTTGTAGTTAATATAGTATTTATAGGACTATTTCTCTCTATACCATTTGCATTTTATTAACCTTTGACTATTGGATGTTCTAATAGGCACTTTAGTATTGCCAGTGTAACAGTATAGCTCCCGCTGTCATAAACAGCGCTGTGCTTGCGAAGGGCTGCTGGCAAAACGCACGAAAGTGCTGTTTGAATGAATGATTACGAGCCTGCTGGTGCTCAGTCAGACTGCTATATCAAATCAGACTTAATTATAACATATTAACACACAGAAATACGAGCCTTTGGTCATTAATATGGTCGAATCCGGAAACTATAATTTTGAAAACAAGACGTTTATTCTTTCAGTGAAATACGGAACCGTTCCGTATTTTATCTAACGGGTGGCATCCATCAGTCTAAATATTCCTGTTACATTGCACAACCTTCAATGTTATGTCATAAAGACATAAAATTCTGGCAAATTAGTTCGCAATGAGCCAGGCAGCCCAAACTGTTGCATATACCCTGACTGCGTGCAATGAACGCAAGAGAAGTGACACAATTTCACCTGGTTAATATTGCCTGCTAACCTGGATTTCTTTTAGCTAAATATGCAGGTTTAAAAATATATGCTTCTGTGTATTGGTTTTAAGAAAGGCATTAGTGTTTATGGTTAGGCACAGTCGTGCAACGATTGTGCTTTTTTCGCAAATGAGCTTTTGTTAAATCATCCCCCTGCGTTGCATCGTTTATATGCAATGCAGGACACGCTAGATAAACTAGTAATATCATCAACCATGTGTAGTTCTAACTAGTGATTATGATTGATTGTTTTTTTTAAGGTAAGTTTAATACTAGCTAATACTTGGCTTGTACTGCATTCGCGTAACAGGCAGGCTCCTCGTGGAGTGCAATTAGAGGCAGGTGGTTAGAGCGTTGGACTAGTTAACTGTAAGGTTGCAAGATTGGATCACCTGAGCTGACAATGTGAAAATCTGTCGTTCTGCCCCTGAACAAGGCAGTTAACCCACTGTTCCTAGGCCGTCATTGAAGATAAGAATGTGTTCTTAACTGACTTGCCTAGTTAAATAAACATTAAATAAAGGTGTAAAAAAAAAAACGGTGTCCAAAAAAAACGATTTCCCGATTGTTATGAAAACTTGAAATCGGAATTAATCGGTCAACCTCTAATCACAATACCCCATAATGACATCACAATACCCCATAATGACATCACAATACCCCATAATGACGAAGCAAAAACAATTTCATAAAAAACGTAAATATGACATTTACATAAGTACTCAGATCCTTTACTCAGTACTTTGTTGAAGCACCTTTGGCAGTGATTAGAGCCTCGAATCTTCTTGGGTATGACGCAACAAGCTTGGCCCACCTGCATTTGGGGAGTTTCTCCCATTCTTCTCTGCAGATCCTCTCAAGCTCTGTCAGGTTGGATGGAGAGCGTCGCTGAATAGCTATTTTCAGGTCTCTCCAGAGATGTTCGATTGGGTTCAAGTCCGGGCTCTGGCTGGGCCACTCAAGGACATTCAGAGACTTGTCCCGAAGCCACCCCTGTGTTGTCTTGGCTGTGTGTTTAGGGTCATTGTCCTGTTGGAAGGTAAACCTTCACTCCAGTCTGAGGTCCTGAGCGCTCTGGAGCAGGTTTTCATCAAGGATCTCTCTGTACTTTGCTTCGTTAATCTTTCCCTTGATCCTGACTAGTCTCCCAGTCCCTGCCATTGAAAAACATCCCCACAGCATGATGCTGCCACCACCATGCTTCACCGTAGGGATGGTGCCAGGTTTCCTCCAGACGTGACGCTTGGCATTCAGGCCAAAGAGTTCCATCTTGGTTTCATCAGAACAGAGAATCTTGTTTTAGGTGCCTTTTGGCCGACTCCAACCAAGGTATTGCGATATCTTTATGGGGTATTGCGATATCTTTATGGGTTATTGCGGTATCGTTATGGGGTATTGCGATATCATTATGGGGTATTGTGATGTCATTATGGGGTATTGCGATATCATTATGGGGTATTGTGATATCATTATGGGGTATTGCGATATCATTATGGGGTATTGCGATATCATTATGGGGTATTGCAATATCATTATGGGGTATTGCGGTATCATTATGGGGTATTGCGATATCTTTATGGGGTATTGTGATGTCATTATGGGGTATTGTGATGTCATTATGGGGTATTGCGGTATCATTATGGGGTATTGTGATGTCATTATGGGGTATTGTGATGTCATTATGGGGTATTGCGATATCATTATGGGGTATTGTGATATCATTATGGGGTATTGCGATATCATTATGGGGTATTGCAATATCATTATGGGGTATTGCAATATCATTATGGGGTATTGCGGTATCATTATGGGGTATTGCGATATCTTTATGGGTTATTGCGATATCATTATGGGGTATTGTGATGTCATTATGGGGTATTGTGATATCATTATGGGGTATTGTGATATCATTATGGGGTATTGCGATATCATTATGGGGTATTGTGATGTCATTATGGGTTATTGCGATATCATTATGGGGTATTGTGATGTCATTATGGGGTATTGTGATGTCATTATGGGGTATTGTGATGTCATTATGGGGTATTGTGTGTACAATGATGAGGAAAATGTTTAATTTAATCCATTTGAAGCCAAAGGCTCTGAATACTTTCCGACTGTAACTGGAAACAGTCTGACATACCGCATAAGTCCTGTCATTTGTCTGTGGTCAAACCCATATTTTGTGAGAAACCAAAAGCATTTACTGACTTCCAGACAGGACAAACATCTCCCCCGAAAGGAACACCACACTTGAAACAGGCCATACTGTATATGGCTCAATATGGAGTGGGATCAGAGTTATACCATGTTCTATAGTAGTTATTTACTTAAAAAAATGTACATACTAGGACTGTGATATGTGATTGTCCTCAAATCAAATCAAACTTTATTTGTCACATACAAGTGGAGACTCTACCGTGAAATACTTTCTTATTTCTTATAATAAAAAAAATAAATAAAATAAATGGAGTGGTCAATGTAAATTGGTGATTTTATTAATTGTTGTTCTTATGGCTTGGAGGGTAGATGCTGTTGAGGAGCCTTTTGGTCCTAGACTTCATGCTCTGGTAACGCATAGAAAACCGTCTATAACTTGGGTGACTGAAATCTCAGAAAATTTTATGAGCTTTCCTCTGACACCTCCTATTATATAGGTCCTGGATGGCAGGAAGCTTGGCCCCAGTGATGTACTGGGCCGTTCGCACTACCCAGTGATGTACTGGGCCGTACCCACTACCCAGTGATGTACCACTACCCAGTGATGTACCACTACCCAGTGATGTACCACTACCCAGTGATGTACCACTACCCAGTGATGTACCACTACCCAGTGATGTACCACTACCCTCTGTAGCGCCTTACGTTCAACTTATTTTCCACCATAATTTGCAAATAAATTCATAAAAATCCTACAATGTGATTCTTTTTCTAATTTTGTCTGTCATAGTTGAAGTGTACCTATGATGAAGATGACAGGCCTCTCTCGTCTATTTAAGTGGGAGAACTTGCACAATTGGTGGCTGACTAAATACTTTTTTGCCCCACTGTATACAGTATGAATGATCTACTAAAATTGAGACTACTGGTCTCTCTCCATTCAGTTGTATTTGATAAAAAATAGGCCTTATTCCATAGAGCTATTGGACTCACTGTACCGTACTGTTACAGTCTCTTAGTCTCTAGTGCATTATTCAAAAACCCACACCAGCAACTGAATACATTATTTGGACAAATCCAGCATCTCAATTTCTCTATTTCGGACTTAAAAACCAGCCTCTGGGAACACACAACATTCCACGACATCATCACCATTTCATGGATAAAGTGGAAGTGACTGTTTGAATTGAGATGCTCCTGTCTGTGTGTTCCTCTGCATTCAAAGGGCCACTGGTAGGAGAGTTACATTTTTCACACTATTGAGCCAAGCTGAGCCGTACTGTGCTAGCCTGGTTACTCATCCATCCACCTTATAGTTGCTGGGACTAGGCTAGGCTGGTTACTCATCCATCCACCTTATAGTTGCTGGGACTAGGCTAGGCTGGTTACTCATCCATCCACCTTATAGTTGCTGGGACTAGGCTAGCCTGGTTACTCATCCATCCACCTTATAGTTGCTGGGACTAGGCTAGGCTGGTTACTCATCCATCCACCTTATAGTAGCTGGGACTAGGCTAGCCTGTTATCTCATCCACCATATAGTTGCTCCATTCCGTTGCTCCAGAGAGAGATCAGGGTTATGGAATATGTCAGTCTGACTCTGAGAGAAAGACAAGTTATTGTTGTGGTGACATGCTGCTGCTTGGTGTGGCTTGGTGGACAGACACACAGACAGAGGGATTTAGACTAGGCTGATGTGGACAGACACACAGACAGAGGGATTTAGACTAGGTTGATGTGGCCTGGTGGACAGACACACAGACAGAGGGACTTAGACTAGGCTGATGTGGCCTGGTGGACAGACACACAGACAGAGGGATTTAGACTAGGCTGATGTGGCCTGGTGGACAGACACACAGACAGAGGGATTTAGACTAGGCTGATGTGGCCTGGTGGACAGACACACAGACAGAGGGATTTAGACTAGGCTGATGTGGCTTGGTGGACAGACACACAGACAGAGGGATTTAGACTGAGGTGGCTTGGTGAACAGACACACAGACAGAGGGATTTACACTAGGCTGATGTGGCTTGGTGGACAGACACACAGACAGAGGGATTTAGACTAGGCTGATGTGGCCTGGTGGACAGACACACAGACAGAGGGATTTAGACTAGGCTGATGTGGCCTGGTGGACAGACACACAGACAGAGGGATTTAGACTAGGCTGATGTGGCTTGGTGGACAGACACACAGACAGAGGGATTTAGACTAGGCTGATGTGGCCTGGTGGACAGACACACAGACAGAGGGATTTAGACTAGGCTGATGTGGCTTGGTGGACAGACACACAGACAGAGGGATTTAGACTAGGCTGATGTGGCTTGGTGGACAGACACACAGACAGAGGGATTTAGACTAGGCTGATGTGGCCTGGTGGACAGACACACAGACAGAGGGATTTAGACTAGGCTGATGTGGCCTGGTGGACAGACACACAGACAGAGGGATTTAGACTAGGTTGATGTGGCCTGGTGGACAGACACACAGACAGAGGGATTTAGACTAGGTTGATGTGGCCTGGTGGACAGACACACAGACAGAGGGATTTAGACTAGGTTAATGTGGCCTGGTGGACAGACACACAGACAGAGGGATTTAGACTAGGTTTATGTGGCCTGGTGGACAGACACACAGACAGAGGGATTTAGACTAGGTTGATGTGGCCTGGTGGACAGACACACAGACAGAGGGATTTAGACTAGGCTGATGTGGCCTGGTGGACAGACACACAGACAGCGGGATTTAGACTAGGCTGATGTGGCCTGGTGGACAGACACACAGACAGAGGGATTTAGACTAGGCTGATGTGGCCTGGATCAAGGCTTCTTCCAGGGGTACAGTTTTTGGCTCTCTGACTGACTACCAGCAATCTCCTGACTGTTTGAAGAGACTACCAGCCAAAGAGAGAGGAAAGGTCTGGAGGAACTGACTGTTTGAAGAGACTACCAGGCAGAGAGAGAGGAGAGGTCTGGAGGAACTGACTGTTTGAAGAGACTACCAGCCAGAGAGAGAGGGGAGGTCTGAAGATACTGACTGTTTGAAGAGACTACCAGCCAGAGAGAGAGGGGAGGTCTGGAGATACTGACTGTTTGAAGAGACTACCAGCCAGAGAGAGAGGAGAGGTCTGGAGGAACTGACTGTTTGAAGAGACTACCAGCCAGAGAGAGAGGAGAGGTCTGGAGGAACTGACTGTTTGAAGAGACTACCAGCCAGAGAGAGAGGAGAGGTCTGGAGATACTGACTGTTTGAAGAGACTACCAGCCAGAGAGAGAGGGGAGGTCTGGAGATACTGACTGTTTGAAGAGACTACCAGCCAGAGAGAGAGGAGAGGTCTGGAGATACTGACTGTTTGAAGAGACTACCAGCCAGAGAGAGAGGAGAGGTCTGGAGATACTGACTGTTTGAAGAGACTACCAGCCAGAGAGAGAGGAGAGGTCTGGAGGAACTGACTGTTTGAAGAGACTACCAGCTAGAGAGAGAGGAGAGGTCTGGAGGAACTGACTGTTTGAAGAGACTACCAGCCAGAGAGAAAGGAGAGGTCTGGAGGAACTGACTGTTTGAAGAGACTACCAGCTAGAGAGAGAGGAGAGGTCTGGAGATACTAACTGTTTGAAGAGACTACCAGCCAGAGAGAGAGGGGAGGTCTGGAGCTGCTGACTACCTACGTAATGTCTAGTGTACCATTGACATGGAACATTCCGGTAACTATTCACATAATTATATGTCAATACATGTGATTGACAAGCAGCTAAAAACAAAACTATTGACAGCCTGTGTTCATTCACATCTGCAGTACCTGAAGAAAAATAACAGTCAATGTTGGTGTAAGCCCCTTTTTAAAAAATGCATTCCTTATTCCCTTCCTCAAACAGAAACGCTGATCTACAGTAACACGACTGGATTGGTTTAGGGTCATTTCAGGGGAAACCACACATTCACTTATTCTTAATAATGTCCGAATCGGTGACTGTTGGCTACAAAGGAAGTAACAAGGCATTCTAGAACATACAAAGGAAGTAACAAGGCATTCTAGAACATACAAAGGAAGTAACAAGGCATTCTAGAACATACTTCAACAAAGGAAGTAACAAGGCATTCTAGAACAGACTTCAACAAAGGAAGTAACACGGCATTCTAGAACATACTTCAACAAAGGAAGTAATAAGGCATTCTAGAACATACTTCAACAAAGGAAGTAACAAGGCATTCTAGAACAGACTTCAACAAAGGAAGTAACAAGGCATTCTAGAACAGACTTCAACAAAGGAAGTAACAAGGCATTCTAGAACATACTTCAACAAAGGAAGTAACAAGGCATTCTAGAACGTACTTCAACAAAGGAAGTAACAAGGCATTCTAGAACGTACTTCAACAAAGGAAGTAACAAGGCATTCTAGAACGTACTTCAACAAAGGAAGTAACAAGGCATTCTAGAACGTACTTCAACAAAGGAAGTAACAAGGCATTCTAGAACATACTTCAACAAAGGAAGTAACAAGGCATTCTAGAACATACTTCAACAAAGGAAGTAACAAGGCATTCTAGAACATACTTCAACAAAGGAAGTAACAAGGCATTCTAGAACATACTTCAACAAAGGAAGTCTAAGAACAAAGGCATTCTAGAACATACTTCAACAAAGGAAGTAACAAGGCATTCTAGAACATACTTCAACAAAGGAAGTAACAAGGCATTCTAGAACATACTTCAACAAAGGAAGTAACAAGGCATTCTAGAACATACTTCAACAAAGGAAGTAACAAGGCATTCTAGAACATACTTCAACAAAGGAAGTAACAAGGCATTCTAGAACAGACTTCAACAAAGGAAGTAACAAGGCATTCTAGAACATACTTCAACAAAGGAAGTAACAAGGCATTCTAGAACAGACTTCAACAAAGGAAGTAACAAGGCATTCTAGAACAGACTTCAACAAAGGAAGTAACAAGGCATTCTAGAACATACTTCAACAAAGGAAGTAACAAGGCATTCTAGAACATACTTCAACAAAGGAAGTAACAAGGCATTCTAGAACATACTTCAACAAAGGAAGTCTAAGAACAAAGGCATTCTAGAACATACTTCAACAAAGGAAGTAACAAGGCATTCTAGAACAGACTTCAACAAAGGAAGTAACAAGGCATTCTAGAACATACTTCAACAAAGGAAGTAACAAGGCATTCTAGAACATACTTCAACAAAGGAAGTAACAAGGCATTCTAGAACAGACTTCAACAAAGGAAGTAACAAGGCATTCTAGAACAGACTTCAACAAAGGAAGTAACAAGGCATTCTAGAACATACTTCAACAAAGGAAGTAACAAGGCATTCTAGAACATACTTCAACAAAGGAAGTAACAAGGCATTCTAGAACAGACTTCAACAAAGGAAGTAACAAGGCATTCTAGAACATACTTCAACAAAGGAAGTAACAAGGCATTCTAGAACATACTTCAACAAAGGAAGTAACAAGGCATTCTAGAACATACTTCAACAAAGGAAGTCTAAGAACAAAGGCATTCTAGAACGTACTTCAACAAAGGAAGTCTAAGAACAAAGGCATTCTAGAACATACTTCAACAAAGGAAGTAACAAGGCATTCTAGAACAGACTTCAACAAAGGAAGTAACAAGGCATTCTAGAACATACTTCAACAAAGGAAGTAACAAGGCATTCTAGAACAGACTTCAACAAAGGAAGTAACAAGGCATTCTAGAACAGACTTCAACAAAGGAAGTAACAAGGCATTCTAGAACATACTTCAACAAAGGAAGTAACAAGGCATTCTAGAACATACTTCAACAAAGGAAGTCTAAGAACAAAGGCATTCTAGAACGTACTTCAACAAAGGAAGTCTAAGAACAAAGGCATTCTAGAACAGTTAAGGACTTGTGCTTTAATGACAGTTTGCCCCTGAGGAATGGAGGAGGATATTTCTGTGGTTTGGTTTCGAATATGGATGCCTGCTTCTGCTGCTTCAGGGTGGAGAGACCGATGGAGAGAGGGAGAAAGAAAGACAGATGGGGGGGGGGGGGGAGATATGGAGAGAGAGCTGTGTCGAACAAGTCTGGGTAGATGTTATTAGACCGCGAACAAGCCCCTTACAATCTGATGGGTTTTTATGGGCCAGTCTGTTCACACATACACACCCCAGTCTATAGCTGTGATACAGACTGGTATGAACGTGTGCATTTATAATATGATTTGATGTTCATTATTTATCCTCTTTTAAATCCTCCAGTAGTTTGTAAAGTCTGCAGATGGCCTCCATGTGAAAAAGGTTCACTTGTCTGTTCAATCTGGATCTCTGTGTACCCTATTCACACGTGCTGTCTGAAAATACAACAAGATGTTTGTTTTTAAGATTTCCTTGAACATTTAAACAAATAAGAAATTGAAAAGTTGATTTATGAAATTGTGAAATAAAAATGTATGGGCATTTATCCAACTCTTTGCAGAGATCACAGAAAATCATTATGACATCATCACTACTAGCTGACTTGCCTAGTTAAATAAAGGTTCAATTAAATATAAATTATGTTGTCTGTCCTGAAGTGATTATTTGGTTCACACGGTTGGTGATGCTTCCTGACACCTGATATTAAATCTTTGCAACACTCAGTCTGGTGACTCGGGTCATTCGAGGCTTAGGCAGGTTTCTGAAATGTCTAGTGTGGCAACTATGCGTGTGTACATGGTTGTGTGTGTGTGTGTGTGTATGTAGTTGTGTGTGTGTGTATGTAGTGATTTAGTGTCTGTTTGGGTGTGTGTGTGTGGTTGTTAATCTGATCACTGGGCTAGTCTATACAGCGGCTGTAACTACTGTCTGAAAAGGTATTTGGTTTAATATCCGCAGTTCCCATCTGTGATCTGAATATTGTAGACGTAGTATAACATCATAACATGAAGTCCCACCCAGTCTGACATGACTCTATGGGTTCACCTCCTACCACATGACTCTATGGGTTCACCTCCTACCACATGACTCTATGGGTTCACCTCCTACCACATGGCTCTATGGGTTCACCTCCTACCACATGGCTCTATGGGTTCACCTCCTACCACATGGCTCTATGGGTTCACCTCCTACCACATGGCTCTATGGGTTCACCTCCTACCACATGACTCTATGGGTTCACCTCCTACCACATGACTCTATGGGTTCACCTCCTACCACATGGCTCTATGGGTTCACCTCCTACCACATGGCTCTATGGGTTCACCTCCTACCACATGGCTCTATGGGTTCACCTCCTACCAGACATGACTCTATGGGTTCACCTCCTACCACATGGCTCTATGGGTTCACCTCCTACCACATGACTCTGGGTTCACCTCCTACCACATGACTCTATGGGTTCACCTCCTACCACATGACTCTGGGTTCACCTCCTACCACATGACTCTATGGGTTCACCTCCTATCAGACATGGCTCTATGGGTTCACCTCCTACCAGACATGACTCTATGGGTTCACCTCCTACCAGACATGACTCTATGGGTTCACCTCCTACCAGACATGACTCTATGGGTTCACCTCCTACCAGACATGACTCTATGGGTTCACCTCCTACCACATGGCTCTATGGGTTCACCTCCTACCACATGGCTCTATGGGTTCACCTCCTACCACATGGCTCTATGGGTTCACCTCCTACCAGACATGACTCTATGGTTTCACCTCCTACCACATGACTCTATGGGTTCACCTCCTACCAGACATGACTCTATGGGTTCACCTCCTACCAGACATGACTCTATGGGTTCACCTCCTACCAGACATGACTCTATGGGTTCACCTCCTACCACATGGCTCTATGGGTTCACCTCCTACCACATGGCTCTATGGGTTCACCTCCTACCAGACATGACTCTATGGGTTCACCTCCTACCACATGACTCTATGGGTTCACCTCCTACCAGACATGACTCTATGGGTTCACCTCCTACCAGACATGACTCTATGGGTTCACCTCCTACCACATGACTCTATGGGTTCACCTCCTACCAGACATGACTCTATGGGTTCACCTCCTACCAGACATGACTCTATGGGTTCACCTCCTACCAGACATGACTCTATGGGTTCACCTCCTACCAGACATGACTCTATGGGTTCACCTCCTACCAGACATGACTCTTTGGGTTCACCTCCTACCAGACATGACTCTATGGGTTCACCTCCTACCAGACATGACTCTATGGGTTCACCTCCTACCAGACATGACTCTATGGGTTCACCTCCTACCAGACATGACTCTATGGGTTCACCTCCTACCAGACATGATTGTATTCTCATTTCATAGATGGCACATTTAAAGTCTTCCTGTTTTATTCCTGTCACATGAACTAAGAAACTATATTCCTCTTGTTTACACCTCTCCCATGAACAGAACATTATGGACTGTAAGCCTACAGGACTAAAATAATCTCCATTGAAAGGGCTTTCTTTTTAAAAGTCCAGGACTAGTCTTAATCTGGGTCCTTGAAACTAGCGCAATAAAGTGGAGTTTATACAGGCATATAAACATGTGTTCACATCTGTTTCCACATTTATCGGGAATGGAATGTCTCATTTAGAATCTTGTTCCATGATTCAGTTCGTGGACCGACATTCTGAGGCTTATTTTCTGACCGTTCTGTTTTAGCTTGTCATCACAACGAGCTCATGGTGGTTCAAGTCAAGAATCGATTTCATTCTCTCTCTCTCTCTCTCTCTCTCTCTCTCTCTCTCTCTCTCTCTCTCTCTCTCGCAACAAACAAAAGGAAAATAAACAAGGCAAATTAACAATCAGAAATTAACAATAAACATTACACTCACATGCTTTAAAATAATATAGGCATTTCAAACGTTATATTATTGGCTATTTACAGTGTTGTAACAATGTGCAAAGTATGATAGGAAAGATACTTTTGTATATATAGTGTATGTGGACACCCCTTCAAATTAGTGGATTCAGCTATTTCACCCACACCTGTTGCTTACACGTGTATAAAATTGAGCACACAGCCATGCAATCTCCATAGACAAACGTTGGCAGTAGAATGACCTTACTGAAGAGCTCAGTGACTTTCAACGTGGCACCGTCATAGGATGCCACATTTCTAACAAGTCAGTTCATCACATTTTTGCCCTGCTATAGCTGCCCGTGTCAACTGGTAGTGCCTTTATTGTGAAGTGGAAACGTCTAGGAGCAACAACGGCTCACCTACGAAATGGTAAGCCACACCAGCTCACAGTACGGGGCCGCTGAGTGCTGAAGTGCATAACGCTTAAAAATCGTCTGTCCTCGGTTGCAACACTCACTACTGAGTTCCAAACTGCCTCTGGAAGCAACGTCAGCACAATAACTGTTCGTCGGGAGCTTCGTGAAATGGGTTTCCATGGCCGAGCAGCCGCACACAAGCCTAAGATCACCAGCGCTACAGCATACAATGGCATTCTAGATGATTCTGTGCTTCCAAACTTTCCAACAGTTTGGTGAATGTCACACCCTGATCTGTTTCACCTCTTTGTGCTTGTCTCCACCCCCCTCCAGGTGTCGCCCATCTTCCTCATTATCCCCAGTGTATTTATACCTGTGTTCTCTGTTTGTCTGTTCCCAGGTTGTTTTGTTTGTCAAGCCTACCAGCATTTTCCCCTTGCTCCTGTCTTTTTCTAGTTCCTGTTTTCTAGTTTTCCCGGTTTTGATCATTCTGCCAGCCCTGACCCGGAGCCTGTCTGCCGTTCTGTACCTTATGGACTCTGATCTGGATTACTGACCTCTGCCTGCCCTGACCCGGAGCCTGTCTGCCATTCTGTACCTTATGGACTCTGATCTGGATTATTGACCTCTGCCTGCTCTGACCCTGAGACTGTCTGCCATTCTGTACCTTATGGACTCTGATCTGGATTACTGACCTCTGCCTGCTCTGACCCTGAGACTGTCTGCCATTCTGTACCTTATGGACTCTGATCTGGATTACTGACCTCTGCCTGCCTTTGACCTGTCATTCGACAATGTCTGCATCTGGGTCCTCTCCTGAAACATGATAGTACGAACTGGCCATGATCGACCCAGCAGACTCTGACCCATCTCCGCCTCCGAGACACCCCGGAAGTCCCCAACGGCGCCATTGCAGAGAGAACCCGGGGCTACCCGAGTTCCCCCGAAGGTCTCCAAAGTCTGCCAATTCACCTTTTCCCGAGCTGATGACACTAGGCAGAACTAGGCTGTCCCTAGCCGAATGGCTATACAGGCTTCACACGAAGAGTTACCTGTATTGCGGGACTAGTGGTCATTTCGTGGCCACCTGTCCACTAAAATAACAGGTTCACCAGTAGTATCGAGTATTCTGGTGGGACATACGGATAACTTTCCTTCTCCCCCTTTCTCTCTCCCCTTTTCATGCCATCTTGCTGTGTGGGAACCAGTTAATCTCTCTGGGTACTCATCGAGTCTGGGGACGATGACAGCTTTATGGATGCTACCCTGGCGTCCGAGCTGGGCATCCCCACTGAGCCCCTCTCCATTCCCATGGATGTTAGTGCGCTGGACATGCGCTCTATAGGCCGGGCCACTTCGCTTCCGCCACAACGTCCCTATGACTGCGGGATTGACCTTCTCCCAGGTATCACTTCGTCCTGGCGAAGACTATTCTCTGTCGGGTCTGGAGACCAAGGCTATGGAGACCTACATTGAGGACTCCCTAGCTGCAGGGTTCATCCGTCCTTCTGCCTCCCTCGCCGGCATAGGGTTATTCTTTGTGGAGAAGAAGGACAAAACCCTGCGCCCGTGCATCGGCTACTGGGGCCTCAACGACATCACGGTGAAGAACCGCTACCCCCTACCACTCATCTCCTCTGCCGTTGAGCCGCTCCAGTGGGCCACCATGTTGGACCTACGGAACGCCTACCACCTGGTGCGGATATGGGAAGTGGAAGACTGCCTTCAACACGGCCAGCGGTCACTACGAGTATCTGGTCATGCCATTTGCCCTTACCAACGCCCCTGCTGTGTTCCAGGTTCTCCGTGACATGTTGAACTGGTTCGTCTTCGTCTACCTCGACGACATCCTTGTTTTCTCCCCCTCCGCCCAAGAACACGTGCTCCACGTTCGACAGGTTCTCCAACGCCTCCTGGAGAACCAGCTTTTTGTGAAAGCAGAGAATTGCGAATTCCATCGCTCCACCATCCACTTCCTGGGTTACATCATCGCTGCAGTGAGTTTACAGATGGATCCCGGTAAGGTGAGAGCGGTGATGGATTGGCCCCAGCCTACGTCCAGATTGCAACTGCAACGTTTCCTGGGATTCGCCAATGTTTTTCACCGCTTTATCCGGGGTTACAGCACCCTGGCTTCCCTCCTATTTGCACTCACCTCTTCCAAGGTTCCGTTCCCCAGCTGCTGGCCAAGCATTCCGAAACACCGTTTCACCACAGCTCCCATCTTGATTCATCCTGACCCGTACCGCCAGATCATGGTGGAGGCCGATGCTTCGGATGTCGAAGTGGGGGCTGTCCTGTCCCAGCGTTCTGCCCTGGAGAGGAACTACGATGTGGGGAATAGTGAGCTTCTCGTGGTGAAGATGGGGTTGGAGGAGTGGAGGCACTGGCTGAAGGTGGCGGAACATCCGTTCATTGTGTGGACCAACCACAAGAACCTGGAATATCTTAGCACTGCCAAGCGTCTCAATTCCAGGCTAGATGGGCCCTGCTTTTCACCCGGTTCATCTTCTCCATCTCATACCGATCGGGATCCAAATATGTCAAGCTGGAGGTGCGCTGTCACGCCACTACAACCCCAGAACCGAGATCATCCTTCCCGTCGTACCTAGAAGAGAGCCGGGTCGGTACCACCTCCAGGTATAGACGACGAACAGACCGCAACTGGACCCCGGCCCGGTATTGTCTCCGGCACCGGGTATCGTTGTCCACCCGAGATCTGCCCCTCCGGGTGGAGTCCCGCAATCTCCCCCCCCCCCCCCCCGGGTTTATCGGCCCTTTCCCCATCTCCAAGATCATTAGCCCCTCTGCTGTTCGTCTTCGGTTGCCCCGTACCCTCCGTATACATCCCACTTTTCATATATCTAGGATCAAATCTCACAGTCCTTTGTTTCCATTTTGATACTAAATTTAAAAATGCAAATAAGCCAATAGGCAGAGGAGTAGCCTACGTTGTCTAATTATCTGTATGGTACTAATAATGACTTTTATTTTGTAAAGTGGTTTCTCGCATCACACAACACAATACAATGCAATTTACAGTCACCTATTTGGCCCGTGGTGTTACAGGCGATGTAAAACATCATTAATTAATGTCAAGCCCTTTTATAATGTAAAAACGTATGAACTGAACCCCACATATAGGCTATATCATAGAAATCAACAGCTATTTCCATGTGGTAATGTTATGGGATTTGCTCCATTGGTTTTGTTGGTAGACCTACATTATGCTCCAATAGCCACAATAGCCTATTAGCTACTATTCTAAAACTGTAAAGGTACAGCCTCATTGTTCACTGGAAAAGCCGGAAGTTGTACAAAATTCTCACAACGATCAAGTTTCCGCTCATAAGACCTCAAATTTGCTCAGTGCCTCCAAACATTGAAGGGAACATTGGTCAAAACATTTGTCAGGAGGTTAGGAAGTGCATCTCAGTTTCCTCCTCATTTTGTGGGTAGTGAGCACATAGCCTGTCTTCTCTTGAGAGTCAGGTCTGCCTATGGCGGCCTTTCTCAATAGCAAGGCTATGCTCACTGAGTCTGTACATAGTCAAAGCTTTCCTTAAGTTTGGGTCAGTCACAGTGGTCAGGTATTCTGCCACTGTGTACTCTCTGTTTAGGGCCAAATAGCATTCAGGTTTGCTCTGTTTTTTTGTTAATTCTTTCCAATGTGTCAAGTAATTATCTTTTTGTTTTCTCATGATTTGGTTGGGTCTAATTGTGTTGCTGTCCTGAGGCTCTGTGGGGTGTGTTTGTGTTTGTGAACAGAGCCCCATGACCAGCTTGCTTAGGGGACTCTTCTCCAGGTTTATCTCTCTGTAGGGGATGGCTTTGTTGTGGAAGGTTTGGGAATCGCTTCCTTTTAAGTGGTTGTAGAATTGAATTGCTCTTTCCTGGATTTGGATAATTAGCGTGTTTCGCCATAATTCTCCTCTACATGCATTATTTGGTGTTCTACGTTGTACACAGAGGATGTTTTAGCAGAATTCCACATGCAGAGTCTCAAATTGGTGTTTGTCCCATTTTGTGAATTATTGGTTGGTGAGTGGACCTCAGACCTCACAACCATAGTGGGCAATGGGTTCAGTGACGTGAGAGACTGATCGATAACTACAGGAAATGTTTGGTTAGAGTCATTGCAGCTAAAGGTGGCACAACCAGTTATTGAGTATAAAGGGGCACACAGGGGCACTGGGTGTTGCATAACATTGTTTATGAAATTATTGTGTTATTTATTCAGGTTCCGTTTATCTAATATTATGTTTTGGTTGAAGAACTGACAACATTGGCAGGGTAGCCTAGTGGGTAGAGCGTTGGGCCAGTAACCGTAAAGGTTGCTGGATCAAATCCCGAAGCTGACAAGGTACAAATCTGTCGTTCTGCCCCTGAACAGGCAGTTAACCCACTGTTCCTAGGCCGTCATTGAAAATAAGAATTTGTTCTTAACTGACTTGCCGAGTTAAATAAAGGTAAAATAAAAAGTAAAATATGCAAAAATAGAGACATTTAGAAAGGGAGGAAATGTTTCTCTGTTGAGATTAGTTCCTTATTTATTTCTAACCCAAATGTAAAATGTTCCTGTTTTGATTAATTGAATAGAGTGAGTTATGTCTGATCTATACCAAAGTAGCATACACCCCGAGTCTCTTCCCTGTTTCACACCTGGTAGTTTAGTGGATGGGACTACCAGCTCTCTGTAACCTAGAGGGCAACCAGTGGGTCCATCTCCTCTATACCACCCACCTGGTAGTGTGGTGGATGGGACTACCAGCTCTCTGTAACCTAGAGGACAACCAGTGGGTCCATCTCCTCTATACCACCCACCTGGTAGTTTGGTGGATGAGACTACCAGCTCTCTGTAACCAGTGGGTCCATCTCCTCTATACCATGTTTCTTGTAGGATGACAATGTCTGTATTTCTGATTTCTTAGATGATGTCTTTGTTCCAGCTCTTTAGGCCAAAGGCAGGTGACCTCAGACTTTGTATATTCCAGGATGATATAGTAAAAGCTTTCTCTCTCTCTCTGTTAGGATGCGGTACGAAGTTTGAGGCCGGTGAATGAGGTTTCTCTGTCCATCTCCAGGTGAGTGTGTGGGTGTGCGTGTGTGTGTTGTAAGTGTGTGTGTGTGCAGTTGTGTGTAACCAGGTCTCTGTCTATCCATCTCCAGTCGGACAGACACCGGTGTCCACGCCCTTGGAAACTCCGCCCACTTCGACCTCCAGCGGCAGAACGGCAAGCCCCCATTTGCTGAGGAGGTCCTGGTTGACGCCCTCAACTTCCACCTGAGACCAGAGCCAATCAGGTGAGAGCACCTTTCCTTATTTGGTCTTTATTTAATTGAAACTGTGGAAGAGTCCGGATTCAGCTCAAACTAAATATTCCACTCTGAATTAATTTAAACAATCGATCAATGAAAAAATCAGTCAATCAATCAATGAAACAGTTTGTACCACATCAGACAAAATAAGCAAATGGAAATGCATTTGAAGGCTTTTTTGGGGGGGCAAAAAAGTCATTGAAATATGTTTACAATTCACAATACCTGGTTGCACCAAGGTTAAATGAATAAGAATTATATTTAAATGCATAAATGAGTAAGGGATGAGTAGGGATGTTACGGTGACTGTATTACCGCCACACCGGCGGTCATAAGTCATAAAGGAAGTCAAATTCCACGCGGCCGTTTAGTCACGGTAACTAGGCTTCTCCAAGCTCTGATGCTGCTGATGGTCATTAAACTTGCTGACTGCTTGGTACTCAGAACTCTATTGTCCCTCTAATCACTCTGACAGCAATGCAAATCAAATCAAATGTATTTATATAGCCCTTCGTACATCCGCTGATATCTCAAAGTGCTGTACAGAAACCCAGCCTAAAACCCCAAACAGCAAGCAATGCAGGTGTAGAAGCACGGTGGCTAGGAAAAACTCCCTAGAAAGGCCAAAACCTAGGAAGAAACGTAGAGAGGAACCAGGCTATGTGGGGTGGCCAGTCCTCTTCTGGCTGTGCCGGGTGGAGATTATAACAGAACATGGCCAAGATGTTCAAATGTTCATAAATGACCA
The DNA here is from genome assembly GCF_045791955.1 of Oncorhynchus clarkii lewisi. Taxonomy (NCBI): domain Eukaryota; kingdom Metazoa; phylum Chordata; class Actinopteri; order Salmoniformes; family Salmonidae; genus Oncorhynchus; species Oncorhynchus clarkii. The sequence continues at coordinate 82,664,123 of NC_092153.1, forward strand.
GCATGGTCAAATAGCAATAGCAATAGCATTGTGAAGAAGGCGCAGCAGCGCCTCTTCAACCTCAGGAGGCTGAAGAAATTCGGCTTGTCACCAAAAGCACTCACAAACTTCTACAGATGCACAATCGAGAGCATCCTGGCGGGCTGTATCACCGCCTGGTACGGCAACTGCTCCGCCCTCAACCGTAAGGCTCTCCAGAGGGTAGTGAGGTCTGCACAACGCATCACCGGGGGCAAACTACCTGCCCTCCAGGACACCTACACCACCCGATGTTACAGGAAGGCCATAAAGATCATCAAGGACATCAACCACCCGAGCCACTGCCTGTTCACCCCGCTATCATCCAGAAGGCGAGGTCAGTACAGGTGCATCAAAGCTGGGACCGAGAGACTGAAAAACAGCTTCTATGTCAAGGCCATCAGACTGTTAAACAGCTACCACTAACATTGAGTGGCTGCTGCCAACACACTGACACTGACTCAACTCCAGCCACTTTAATAATGGGAATTGATGGGAAATGATGTAAATATATCACTAGCCACTTTAAACAATGCTACCTTATATAATGTTACTTACCCTACATTATTCATCTCATATGCATACGTATATACTGTACTCTATATCATCGACTGTATCCTTATGTAATACATGTATCACTAGCCACTTTAACTATGCCACTTTGTTTACATACTCATCTCATATGTATACACTGTACTCGATACCATCTACTGTATCTTGCCTATGCTGCTCTGTACCATCACTCATTCATATATCCTTATGTACATATTCTTTATCCCCTTACACTGTGTACAAGACAGTAGTTTTGGAATTGTTAGTTAGATTACTTGTTGGTTATTACTGCATTGTCGGAACTTGAAGCACAAGCATTTCGCTACACTCACATTAACATCTGCTAACCATGTGTATGTGACAAATACAATTTGATTTGATTTGATATATCTGGGACAGGTAGCCCGTCTGGTCAGGTCAGGATTCCATAGCCGCAGGCAGAACAGTTGAAACTGGAGCAGCAGCACGGCCAGGTGGACTGGGGACAGCAAGGAGTCATCATGCCAGGTAGTCCTGAGGCATGGTCCTAAGGCTCAGGTCCTCCGAAAGAGAGAAAGAGAGAATTAGAGAGAGCATACTTAAATTCACACAGGACACCAGATAGGACAGGAGAAGTACTCCAGATATAACAAACTGACCCTAGCCCCCCCGACACATAAACTACTGCAGCATAAATACTGGAGGCTGAGACAGGAGGAGTCAGGAGACACTTTGGCCCCATCCGATGATACCCCCCGACAGGGCCAAACAGGAAGGATATAACCCCACCCACTTTGTCAAAGCACAGCCCCCACACCACTAGAGGGATATCTTCAACCACCAACTTACCATCCTGAGACAAGGCCGAGTATAGCCCACAAAGATCTCCGCCACGGCACAACCCAAGGGTGGGCGCCAACCCAGACAGGAAGATCACATCAGTGACTCAACCCACTCAAGTGACGCACCCGTCCTAGGGACGGCATGGAAGAGCACCAGTAAGCCAGTGACTCAGCCCCTGTAATAGGGTTAGAGGCAGAGAATCCCAGTGGAAAGAGGGGAACCGGCCAGGCAGAGACAGCAAGGGCGGTTCGTTGCTCCAGAGCCTTTCCGTTCACCTTCACACTCCTGGGCCAGACTACACTCAATCATATGACCCACTGAAGAGATGAGTCTTCAGTAAAGACTTAAATGTTGAGACCGAGTTTGCGTCTCTCACATGGGTAGGCAGACCATTCCATAAAAATGGAGCTCTATAGGAGAAAGCCCTGCCTCCAGCTGTTTGCTTAGAAATTCTAGGGACAATTAGGAGGCCTGCGTCTTGTGACCGTAGCATACGTGTAGGGATGTACGGCAGGACCAGATCAAGCCCATGTAATGCTTTGTAGGTTAGCAGTAAAACCTTGAAATCAGCCCTTGCCTTGACAGGAAGCCAGTGTAGGGAGGCTAGCACTGGAGTAATATGATCACATTTTTTTGGTTCTAGTCAGGATTCTAGCAGCCGTATTTAGCACTAACTGAAGTTTATTTAGTGCTTTATCCGGGTAGCCGGAAAGTAGAGCCGGAAAGTAGATCTAAACCAGGCCAGAACTTGTCCGTGTAGACCAATTTGGGTAATGGATGTAATGTAATGTATGGAAAAATGTCATGGAAAATCTAATCAAAAACAAAATTTCTATAGGCTATGCAATTGAGGGCGAAAACAGTGATGGCCTCTACTAAAAAGAGGAGTATCCCATCAGCTTTCTATAGGCTAGGCCTACTATATTTATTTCTCAACTTTCCTAAATTAGCAGGGCTTATAATGTGAAAAAATAACCTAATAATTTATTAACATTTTAAGCTAAACGTTCTGATCTGTTGCGTCAGCCACATTGCGTAAAAAAATGTTTGGATGCTAGGGGTTGTATTAATTTGGGATCTATCATATCCCATAACTGTCCCAGACTATGTTTGGAATATTTATTTAGTATTAGTATTTAGTAATATTTATTTAGACCAACGTTTATAGAATATTTATTTCTCGCACAGAATAGAATTGGTCAACAACTGGGGGATAGTAGATTGACATTGGCTAGTGCTTTTGCTGTTCGTTAGGACTACTCATCTTGTTGGCTGAGGAAAAGTAAATGTGGACAGTTCTTCCAATGTCTTCAATATGCACCTCGGAATTTGGATAAGGACGCGCGGAGTCGTGTCTGTCTTCACTTGTAGTCTGATAAAGACCTGATCACGTGATGGAGATGATGTGATGGAGAGTGAGAGTCACTTCAGATTGCGTAGCACTCCGGGTCGCAAAATTATTTTTTTTAGGCGACAAGGGGGATGCCGCCGTGAAATTCGAGACATTATCAAGCGCTTGTCAAAATTGTGAATGAGAGACTGATGAACTGTGTACAGCACAAAAACAAAGCAGAGGTCTTTCAAGTTACTTTATTCAAATCATCATTAGAATCGTATCATGCAGCCTTACAACGTATTACAAATCAAAACACATAGACCAACGTTTATAGAACAACTAAAGTTACATGAATAACTCTGAATCAAGAGTATTAAAGAAGGTCCTGTATCTTTGTTAACCTCTCAACACAGAACAGCCAAATGTGAGAACTCATTCAAATCGGTTGGAGAAAATATATATTTTATTCAGCTTTGTTCAATTGTATTCTTCATACTATAAAATAATGCCACGGAATTATAAGCAAACTTGTCTGCTAATTGAACTCACAACCCACAACAATTTAGCATAGCCAGATCAGCACCTCACATCAAATCACAATCAAATAAAATCTAATTGTATTTGTCACATGCACCAAATATAACAGGTGTAGTAGACCTCACAGTGAAATGCTGAATACAACAGGTTTAGTAGACCTCACAGTGAAATGCTGAATACAACAGGTGTAGTAGACCTCACAGTGAAATGCTGAATACAACAGGTGTAGTAGACCTCACAGTGAAATGCTGAATACAACAGGTGTAGTAGACCTCACAGTGAAATGCTGAATACAACAGGTGTAGTAGACCTCACAGTGAAATGCTGAATACAACAGGTGTAGTAGACCTCACAGTGAAATGCTGAATACAACAGGTGTAGTAGACCTGACAGTGAAATGCTTACTTACAATCCCTTAACCAACAATGCAGTTTTAAGAAACAAAGAAAAATACAAAAAATAAATAGCCACCGTGCTTCAACACCTGCATTGCTGTTTGGGGTTTTAGGCTGGGTTTCTGTTACAGCACTTTGAGGTATCAGCTGATGTACGAAGGGCTATATAAATACATTTGATTTGATTTGAAATCAAAGTAACAAATAATTAAAGAGCAGCCATAAATAACAATTGCCAGGCTATATACAGGGGGTACCGGTACAGAGTCAATGTGGAGGCTATATACAGGGGGTACCGGTACAGAGTCAATGTGGAGGCTATATACAGGGGGTACCGGTACAGAGTCAATGTGGAGGCTATATACAGGGGGTACCGGTACAGAGTCAATGTGGAGGCTATATACAGGGGGTACCGGTACAGAGTCAATGTGGAGGCTATATACAGGGGGTACCGGTACAGAGTCAATGTGGAGGCTATATACAGGGGATACCGGTACAGAGTCAATGTGGAGGCTATATACAGGGGGTACTGGTACAGAGTCAATGTGGAGGCTATATACAGGGTGTTACGGTACAGAGTCAATGTGGAGGCTATATACAGGGTATTACGGTACAGAGTCAATGTGGAGGCTATATACAGGGGGTACCGGTACAGAGTCAATGTGGAGGCTATATACAGGGGGTACCGGTACAGAGTCAATGTGGAGGCTATATACAGGGGGTACCAGTACAGAGTCAATGTGGAGGCTATATACAGGGGGTACTGGTACAGAGTCAATGTGGAGGCTATATACAGGGTGTTACGGTACAGAGTCAATGTGGAGGCTATATACAGGGTGTTACGGTACAGAGTCAATGTGGAGGCTATATACAGGGTATTACGGTACAGAGTCAATGTGGAGGCTATATATAGGGGGTACCAATACAGAGTCAATGTGGAGGCTATATACAGGGGGTACCAGTACAGAGTCAATGTGGAGGCTATATACAGGGTATTACGGTACAGAGTCAATGTGGAGGCTATATACAGGGGGTACCGGTGCAGAGTCAATGTGGAGGCTATATACAGGGGGTACCGGTACAGAGT
>NC_092153.1:82671369-82693869 GCF_045791955.1 Oncorhynchus clarkii lewisi
TCTGCCCTTCTCTCTCTCTCTCTCTCTCTCTCTCTCTCTCTGTCTCTCTCTGTCTCCCTTCTCTCTATCTCTCTTCTCTCTTCTGTGCCCTGCTCTCTTTAACTCTCTCTCTCTCTCTCTCTCTTCTACCCTGCTCTCTTTAACTATCTTCCCCTCTCTCTGTCTCTCTCTCTGTCTCTCTCTCTCTCTCTCTCTCTCTCTCTCTCTCTCTCTCTTCTGCCCTTCTCTCTTTAACTCTCTCTCTCTCTCTTCTCTCTTCTGCCCTTCTCTCTCTCCCCCCCCCCTCTCTCTCCCTCTCTCTCCTCTCAGATCAAAGTCATACGCTCTTTCTTTTTGAGTCATCAGCCTGGCTGAAAGGGAGGGAGAGGGAGAAGCTCCCGAGCATCAGAGCCGTTTATATAGAAAGCTGTGGAACGTTTGGGAAGGGGATTCTCTATGTCTCTGGGGTGATAGAATCCGAACATCTCATTCCAAAATCATGGGCATTAATATGGAGTTGGTCCCCCCCTTTGCTGCTATAACAGCCTCCACTCTTCTGGGAAGGCATTCCACTAGATGTTGGAACATTGCTGCGGGGACTTGCTTCTATTCAGCCACAAGAGCATTAACGGATGTTGGGCGATTAGGCCTGGCTCGCAGACTGCGTTCCATTTCATCCCAAAGATGTTTGATGGGGTTGAGGTCAGGGCTGTGGTGCAGGCCAGCCAAGTTCTTCCACACCGACCTCGCCAAACCATTTCTGTATGGACCTCGCTTTGTGCACAGGGGCATTGTCATGCTGAAACAGGAAAGGGCCTTCCCCAGACGTTTTCCACAAAGTTGGAAGCACAGAATCGTCTAGAATGTCATTGTATGCTTTTGCGTTAAGATTTCCACCACCAAACTTTACATTTGGCACTATGCATTGGGCAGGTATCGTTCTCCTGGCATCTGCCAAACCCAGATTCGTCCGTCGGACTGCCAGATGTTGAAGCGTGATTCATCACTCCAGAGAACGAATTTCCACTGCTCCAGTGTCCAATGGCAGTAAGCTTTACACCACTCCATCCAACGCTTGTCTTTGTGCATGGTGATCTTAGGCTTGTGTGCGGCTGCTCAGCCATGGAAACCCATTTCATGAAGCTCCCGACAAACAGTTATTGTGCTGATGTTGCTTCCAGAGGCAGTTTGGAACTCGGTAGTGAGTGTTGCTACCGAGGACAGAACATTTTTCAGCACTCGGCGGTCCCGTTCTGTGAGCGTGTTCGGCCTACCACTTCGCAGCTTAGCCGTTGTTGCTCCTAGACGTTTCCACTTCACAATAACAGCACTTGCAGTTTACCGGGGGAAGCTCTAGCAGGGCAGAAATTTGAACTGACTTGTTTGAAAGGTGGCATCCTATGACGGTGCCACGTTGAAAGTCACTGATTTCTACAGTACGGGCCATTCTACTGACAACATTAACTATGGAGATTGCATGGCTGTGTGCTCGATTTTATACACCTGTCAGCAATGGGTGTGGCTGAAATAGCCAAATCCACTCATTTGAAGGGGTGTCCACATACTTTTGTGTGTACAGTACCAGTCAAAGGTTTGGACACACCTACTCATCCATGGGTTTTTCTTAATTCTTTACTATTTTCTACATTGTAGAATAATAGTGAGGACATCAAAACTATAAAATAACACATTTGGAATCATGTAGAAACCAAAAAAAGTGTTCAACACATAAAAATATATATTTACATTTTTTCAATTTGAGATTCTTCAAAGTAGCCAACCTTTGCCTCGATGACAGCTTTACACCAAAGCTTACCTTGACTTGGAAGAGTTTGCAGTGTTGTGTTGGATAGTCATAGCCAGCTAGCTTACATAGCATCCCTCTGTCATAGCCAGCTAGCTAACATAGCATCCAACACATAAAAATATATATTTACATTTTTTCAATTTGAGATTCTTCAAAGTAGCCAACCTTTACCTCGATGACAGCTTTACACCAAAGCTTACCTTGACTTGGAAGAGTTTCCAGTGTTGTGTTGGATAGTCATAGCCAGCTAGCTAACATAGCATCCATCTGTCATAGCCAGCTAGCTAACATAGCATCCCTCTGTCATAGCCAGCTAGCTAACATAGCATCCCTCTGTCATAGACAGCTAGCTAACATAGCATCCCTCTGTCATAGCCAGCTAGCTAACATAGCATCCCTCTGTTATGGCCAGCTAGCTAACATAGCATCCCTCTGTCATAGCCAGCTAGCTAACATAGCATCCCTCTGTTATAGCCAGCTAGCTAACATAGCATCCCTCTGTTATGGCCAGCTAGCTAACATAGCATCCTTCTGTTATAGCCAGCTAGCTAACATAGCATCCCTCTATTATAGCCAGCTAGCTAACATAGCATCCCTCTATTATAGCCAGCTAGCTAACATAGCATCCCTCTATTATAGCCAGCTAGCTAACATAGCATCCCTCTGTTATAGCCAGCTAGCTAACATAGCATCCTTCTGTCATAGACAGCTAGCTAACACAGCATCCCTCTGTTATATCCAGCTAGCTAACATAGCATCCTTCTGTCATAGCCAGCTAGCTAACACAGCATCCCTCTCTTTTTGCAGGGTGTTTCAGTAGACTAAACTAGCTAGCTGCATTTGCTAGCTAAGTAAAATGAATTGAAAGTGAAAAAACACATGTCACTACAGTGTTTAATTGCTATATAGTAATTATTTTGTCACTATGGCCTATTTATTGCCTTACCTCCCTTATCCTACCTCATTTGCACACACTGTATATAGACTTTTCTATTGTGTTACTGACTGTATGTTTTGTTTATTCCATGTGTAACTCTGTTGTTGTTTGTGTCACACGGCTTTGCTTTATATTGGCCAGGTCGCAGTTGTAAATGAGAACTAGTTCTCAACTGGCCTACCTGGTTAAATAAAGGTGTTCTCAACTGGCCTACCTGGTTAAATAAAGGTGTTCTCAACTGGCCTACCTGGTTAAATAAAGGTGTTCTCAACTGGCCTACCTGGTTAAATAAAGGTGTTCTCAACTGGCCTACCTGGTTAAATAAAGGTGTTCTCAACTGGCCTACCTGGTTAAATAAAGGTGAAATAAAAAAATAAAAAGGAACATTGAGTTTTGTTCTCAGAACAGCCTCAATTCGTCGGGACATGGACTCTACAAGGTGTCGAAAGCGTTCCACAGGGACGCTGGCCAATGTTGACTCCAATGCTTCCCACAGTTGTGTCCAGTTGGCTGGATGTCCTTTGGGTGGTGGATCATTCTTGATACAAACGGGACATTTTTGAGCTTGGAAAAACCCAGCAGCGTTACAGTTGTTGACACAAACCGCTGAGCCTGGCACCTACTACCTGTCCCCCAGAATCACCCGCGATTTATTGTCTGTCCCCACAGAATCACCCGTGGTTTATTGTCTGTCCCCCAGAATCACCCACGGTTTAATGTCTGTCCCACAGAATCACCCGCAGTTTATTGTCTGTCCCCCAGAATCACTTGCGGTTTATTGTCTGTCCCCCAGAATCACCCGCGGTTTATTGTCTGTCCCCCAGAATCACCCGCGGTTTATTGTCTGTCCCCCAGAATCACCCGCAGTTTATTGTCTGTCCCCCAGAATCACTTGCGGTTTATTGTCTGTCCCCCAGAATCACCTGTGGTTTATTGTCTGTCCCCCAGAATCACCCGCAGTTTATTGTCTGTCCCCCAGAATCACCCGCGGTTTATTGTCTGTCCCCCAGAATCACCTGTGGTTTATTGTCTGTCCCCCCAGAATCACCCGTGGTTTATTGTCTGTCCCCCCAGAATCACCCGTGGTTTATTGTCTGTCCCTCCAGAATCACCCGTGGTTTATTGTCTGTCCCCCAGAATCACCCACGGTTTATTGTCTGTCCCCTCATAATCACCCGTAGTTTGTCTGTCCCCACATAATCACCCGTGGTTTATTGTCTGTCCCCCAGAATCACCCGTGCTTTATTGTCTGTCCCCCAGAATCACCCGTTCTTTATTGTCTGTCCCCCCAGAATCACCCGTGCTTTATTGTCTGTCCCCCCAGAATCACCCGTGGTTTATTGTCTGTCCCCCCAGAATCACCCATGGTTTATTGTCTGTCCCCTCAGAATCACCCACAGTTTATTGTCTGCCTCCCAGAATCACCCATGGTTTATTGTCTGTCCCCCCAGAATCACCCGTGGTTTGTCTGTCCCCACATAATCACCCGTGGTTTGTCTGTCCCCACATAATCACCCGGGGTTTATTGTCTGTCCCCCAGAATCACCCGTGCTTTATTGTCTGTCCCCCCCAGAATCACCCGTGGTTTGTCTGTCCCCCCAGAATCACCTGTGGTTTATTGTGTGTCCCCCCAGAATCACCCGTGGTTTATTATCTGTCCCCTCAGAATCACCCATGGTTTATTGTCTGCCTCCCAGAATCACCCATGGTTTATTGTCTGCCCCCCCCCCCCAGAATCACCCGTGGTTTGTCTGTCCCCACATAATCACCCGTGGTTTATTGTCTGTCCCCACATAATCACCCGTGGTTTATTGTCTGTCCCCCCAGAATCACCCGTGCTTTATTGTCTGTCCCCCCAGAATCACCCGTGGTTTATTGTCTGTCCCCCCAGAATCACCCATGGTTTATTGTCTGTCCCCTCAGAATCACCCACGGTTTATTTTCTGCCTCCCAGAATCACCCATGGTTTATTGTCTGCCCCCCCCAGAATCACCCGTGGTTTGTCTGTCCCCACATAATCACCCGTGGTTTATTGTCTGTCCCCCCCAGAATCACCCGTGGTTTATTGTCTGTCCCCCAGAATCACCCGTGCCTACCGGGTCCCCGGTGGGTTCCATGCCCGTTTCCGCGCTGTGTCTCGGACGTACGTTTACCGGCTAGCCACGGGCGTCACTCATCACTCCTGCATGCCACTGACCGATGCTAACCTCTGCTGGGGGTTACGCCACATGTGAGTTACCCTAGCAATCGTGTGTGTGTGTGTGTGTGTGTGTGTGTGTGTGTGTGTGTGTGTGTGTGTGTGTGTGTGCATGGGTGCGCTGCATGTCTCAGTATGCAAACCACATGTAGGGGGGAGACCCCAAAGCAATTCCTTACAGAGCAGCTCAGGAATCACACTCACTCACACTAAGACAATAGAGTTTGCAATACGTGAATAATGAAGGCAAATAACACACGAAGTGTAGAGAATCAGAAAATTAAGGCGTGGAGCTATCTGACCCAGTCAGACACATGAAGTGGAGATATCTGACCCAGTCAGACACATGAAGTGGAGATATCTGACCCAGACAGAGATATGAAGTGGAGATATCTGACCCAGACAGAGATATGAAGTGGAGATATCTGACCCAGTCAGACACATGAAGTGGAGATATCTGACCCAGACAGAGACATGAAGTGGAGATATCTGACCCAGACAGACACATGAAGTGGAGATATCTGACCAAGACAGAGATATGAAGTGGAGATATCTGACCCAGTCAGACACATGAAGTGGAGATATCTGACCCAGACAGAGATATGAAGTGGAGATATCTGACCCAGACAGAGACATGAAGTGGAGATATCTGACCCAGTCAGACACATGAAGTGGAGATATCTGACCCAGTCAGACACATGAAGTGGAGATATCTGACCCAGACAGAGATATGAAGTGGAGATATCTGACCCAGTCAGACACATGAAGTGGAGATATCTGACCCAGTCAGACACATGAAGTGGAGATATCTGACCCAGTCAGAGACATGAAGTGGAGATATCTGACCCAGACAGAGATATGAAGTGGAGATATCTGACCAAGTCAGACACATGAAGTGGATATATCTGACCCAGTCAGACACATGAAGTGGAGATATCTGACCCAGACACACACATGAAGTGGAGATATCTGACCCAGACAAACACATGAAGTGGATATATCTGACCCAGTCAGACACATGAAGTGGAGATATCTGACCCAGTCAGACACATGAAGTGGAGATATCTGACCCAGACAGACACATGAAGTGCAGATATCTGAACTGACGCAGACAGACAGACAAAAGTCAGGATCAGAGAGAGGGCGAGCAAGAGAAAGAGGGAGGCGACAGAGAGGTGCAAGACAGAGAGAGATAGAGAGAAGGTGAGATGGGAGGGAGGGGGGAAGGGAGAGAGAGAGAGAGAGAGAAGGGGAAAGAGAGAGACCTAGAAAGGGAGAGATAGTGAGATAGAAAGGGAGGGAGGGAGAGAGGGAGAGAGGGAGGGAGAGGGAGGGAGAGAGCAATAAGGGGAAAGAGAGAGGGGGAGAGAGAGAGCAATAAGGGGATAGAGAGAGGGGAGAGGGAGAGAGAGGATACCAAAAGAGATGTTAGAGAATGGAGTGGTTTATGTAACAGGGAATGAGGAAAGTTGTAGCGTGAAATGTTTCATCTCAAGAGTGTTTTTTTTCGCTCCTCGCCTACCACTACTCCCCTCGTCCTCCTCCCCTCCTCGTCCTCTCCTCTTCCTCCCCCTTCGTTTCCTCCCCCCCCCCCCCTCCTCTCCTCCACCCTCCCCTCTTCTTCTCCTCTCCTCCCCTTTTCCTCTCTTCACTTTTTTGGGAAAGTAGGCCAAAATAAGCTGCAGGCTTATACAGATGCAGAACAACACCCACGCATGTATGCTTCTCTCTCCCTCTGTCTCTCTCTCTCTCCCTCTCTCTCTCTCTCCCTCTCTCTCCCTCTCTCTCCCTCTCTCCCTCTCTCCCTCTCGCTCTCTCGCTCTCTCTCTCTCTCACTCTCTCTGTCTTTCTCTCCCTCTCGCTCTCGCTCTCTCTCTCTCTCTCCCTCTCTCTATCTGTCTCTCCCTCTGTTGCTCTCCCTCCCGCTATTCCCCCCTCCCTGTCTCTTACATTTTCACTCTCCAATTCTCTCTTGTTTTCTTTCCCTCAGCCTCTATCCATCCCTCCTTTCATCTCTCTCTCTTATTCACTCCCTCCTCCTCTCCCCCTCTCTCCCTCCCTCCCATCCATAAGGATCCCTGGTATTCAGCAGAACAGTGAGGGAACACTACAGGGCTGCGCCTGAAAATAAACACACAAAAAAAACATCTTAGTTGACCATGAGGCCTCTGTTCTTTTGACCAATAAATTGGTCAAAACATCCTATGTGTTTTAATCAAATCAACTATATGCACTGAGCTTGTCTGAACTGTTTGATGAAATAATTAAGACTCACAAATGACTAGAGGGAGACCGACCAGCAATTGATGATATAGTCCGGGCCTGGTGACTGTGACTAGCAGCCGTCGTCGCTCTCTCCTCCCGGCCGCAGCGACCACCACAGAACATCAACATGTGTGTTGCTGAAGCTGCAACATTAATTACAGCCATTTCTGACTGAAAAGTTCTGTTACCAGAAATCCCTAATTTGTCTAGGAAAAACATTCCCTTAACCCTGGCTCTCTTTACGTGACACGTGTATGCATCGTATGCACATCTTCGTAAGAATAGGTCTTTGATTATTACTAGAGGTACGTTGGTTATGTAATTATTTCTCCAGAATGCCCGTTATTCCAGAGAACGATTTGTTTTTTTCTCCCAAATTGCCCCCCTGTAATTATTATTATATTATTATTTAAATAAATGGACAGTTGTTTATTCTAGGCGTGAAGACATGTCCAGGTGACAGTGACACGCTGATAACTTGATTCCCGTGTTTCTAAACCATTCCCGAACCATATTTCCTATAGTGTCAGCATAATATTTGAATTGAGGAAGTGTGATCCTAATCATTAGGGTATTTCAGTGATCCGTAGTACGCCCTAAATGCCGCCCAGCTTTCAGATGGGAGCTAAACAGTGCGAGTGCACTTGAGATGCATTTTTAAAGGGCTACGGATGAGAAAGTTAACTTATCATTTCCAAACCTTTAGGTTAGTTGTATACTGCTGCGTTGCCATCTATCTAACACCAAGGGTTGCATTAAAGAGGCTCAATATTTTTGTACTGATGCATTTGCCAATATTCAGTTCATATATATATATATGCACAAAACATATAAACGAAAGCCTTCACTGTGAAAGTTGATGAGCTACATGTAGGTATTTCATATATAGTTTATACACAGCGCTTTGTTTTGATTTCTCCGATCCGTTGTTGTGTTTTCTTGCTCAAACCGCGAGCAACACCTGTCAAACTGTCAGACACTTCTCTCAAAACACAGGGATGTCGATTCGCACGGAACTAGTATTATCAGAGGATCTTGGGAGTTTGCCAACAAAACCCAAAAAAAACAGTAGGTTATTCTGTCTGGAATATTCTCCTGCCATGTAAAAATGATTGACATAGCAGATTCGGACGGGACTAAAACTTGTTTTGTGTATATAATTACATTACCAGACCTCCCCCAGTAAAACTAATCCTGTCCGTAGAGGGCACAATAGGGCCCATAGCATAATCATAATCACATCAATAAATTGGTTCCAGCAAACTCTGAACACTGTAACACATGGGAAAGCTAAATGGGATGCTGAGGACTTGACAAATAACTCGAAACAGGGGAATGTTTGGAATAAATGTAACTAGTTGTGGAAAATACTGATCAAGAGAAAAGAAGATAAGGAACAAACACAATACCCCATAATGACATCACAATACCCCATAATGACATCACAATACCCCATAATGACATCACAATACCCCATAATGACAAAGTGAAACAGATTTATAAAGAAATAAAAAACTGAAATACCTTATTTACATAAGTATTCAGAACTTTTGCTATGAGACTTTAAATTGAGCTCAGGTGCGTCCTGTTTCCATTGATCATCCTTGAGATGTTTCAACAACTTGATTGGATTCCACCTGTGGTAAATTCAAATGATTGGACATGATTTGGAAAGGCACATACTTGTCTATATGAAGGTACCACAGTTGACAGTGCATGTCAGAGCAAAAACCAAGCCATGAGGTCAAAGGAATTGTCCGTAGAGCTCCGAGACAGAATTGTGTCGAGGCACAGATCTGGGGAAGGGTACCAAAACATTTCTGCTGCATTGAAGGCTCCCAAGAACACAGTGGCCTCCATCATTCTTAAATGTAAGAAGACTCTTCCTAGAGGTGGCAGCCACCTGGCCAAACTGATTAATCTGGGGAGAAAGGCCTTGTCCGGGAGGTGACCAAGAACCCGATGGTCATTCTGACAAAGCTCCAGAGTTCCTCTGTTGAGATGGGAAAACTTTCCAGAAGGACAACCATCTCTGCAGCACTGGGAGATTAGTCAGGATCGAGGCAAAGATGAACGGAGAAAAGTACAGAGAGATCCTTAATGAAAACCTGCTCCAGAGCGCTTAGGACCTCAGACGGGGGCGAAGGTTCACCTTCCAACAGGACAACAACCCTAAGCACACAGCTTCGGGACAAGTCTCTGAATGTCCTTGAGTGGCCCAACCAGAGCCCGAACTTGAACCCAATCTAATTTCTCTGGAGAGACCGGAAAATAGCTGTGCTGTGATGCTCCCCATCCAACATGACAGAGCTTGAGAGGATATGCAGAAAAGATTGGGAGAAACTCCGCAAATACATTTGTGCCAATTTTGTAGCATCATACTGATGAAGACTCGAGGCTGTAATTCCTGCCAAAGGTGCTTCAACAAAGTACTGAGTAAAGGGTCTGAATACTTTTTAAAAATGTGTATTAATTAGAAAAACATTTTACTTTGTCATTATGGGTAAAAACAACGATTTAATACATTTTAGAATAAGGCTGTAACCTAACAAAATGTGGACAAAGTCAAGGGGTCTGAAAACTTTCCGAAGGCACTGTGCCTAAGTACGGTATTAAGACTGAACAGGATGCGCTCTTAGACCTACAGCTCCATGGTGGTTATACTTCAGATGGCATTGGAGTACACCACATCAGTCACTGGCTTTATCAATAAGTGCATCGAGGACCTTTGTCCCCACAGTGACTATACGTACATACCCAAACCAGAAGCCATGGATTACAGGCAACATTCGCACTGAGCTAAAGGGTAGAGCGGCCGCTTTCAAGGAGCGGGACTCTAACACGGAAGCTTATAAGAAATTCCGCTATGCCCCCTGACGAACCATCAAACAGGCAAAGCAGGACTAAGATCGAATTGTACTACACCGGCTCTGACGCTCGTCGGATGTGGCAGGGCTTGCAAAACTATTACAGACTACAAAGGGAAGCTCAGCCGAGAGCTGCCCAGTGACACGAGCCTACCAGACGAGCAAAATAGCTTCTATGCTCGCGTCGAGGCAAGCAACACTGAGACATGCATGAGAGCATCAGCTGTTCCGGACGACTCTGAGATCACGCTCTTCGCAGCCGATGTGAATAAGTCCTTTAAACAGGTCAACATTCACAAGGCCGCTGGGCCAGACGGATTACCAGGACGTGTACTCCGAGCATGCGTTGACCAATGGGCAAGTGTCTTCACTGACATTTTCAGCTTTTCCCTGTCCGAGTCTGTAATACCAACATGTTTCAAGCAGACCATCATAGTGCCTGTGCCCAAGAACACTAAATGACTACCGACCCGTAGCACTCACGTCTGTAGCCATGAAGTGCTTTGAAAGGCTGGTCATGGCTCACATCAACACCATAATCCCAGAAATCCTAGACCCACTTCAATTTGCAAACTGCACCAACAGATCCACAGATGATGCAATCTCTATTGCACTCCACACTGCCCTTTCACACCTAGACAAAAGGAACACCTATGTGAGAATGCTATTCATTGACTACAGCTCAGCGTTCAACACCATAGTGCCCTCAAAGCTCATCACTACGCTGGGACTAAACACCTTCCTCTGCAATTGGATCCTGGACTTCCTGACGTGCCGCACCCAGGTGGTAAGGGTAGGTAACAACACATCCGCCACGCTGATCCTCAACACTGGGGCCCCTCAGGGGTGCGTGCTCAGTCCCCTCCTGTACACCCTGTTCACTCATGACTGTGCGGCCAGGCACGACTCCAACACCATCATTATCATTAAGTTTGCCGATGACACAACAGTGATAGGCCTGATCACCGACAATGATGAGACAGCCTATAAGGAGGAGGTCAGAGACCTGACCGTGTGGTGCTAGGACAACAACCTCTCCCTCAACGTGATCAAGACAAAGGAGATGATTGTGGACTACAGGAAAAGGAGGACCGAGCACGCCCCAATTCTCATCGACGGGGCTGTAGTGGAGCAGGTTGAGAGCTTCAAGTTCCTTGGCGTCCAAATCACCAACAAACTATCATGGTCCAAACACACCAAGACAGTCGTGAAGAGGACACGACAAAACCTATTAGTATTATTTCATATTTTTTTGTTTTTTTTGCTTCGACTAAAGACATCTCAGTCGACCAAATAATTGACCAGTGGACTAAATGAGGTCAGCCCCTAGTACAATACCAGTTCCTATGTCAAATCAAAATCAAATCAAATGTATTTATATAGCCCTTCGTACATCAGCTGATATCTCAAAGTGCTGTACAGAAACCCAGCCTAAAAGCCCCAAACAGCAAGCAATGCAGGTGTAGAAGCACGGTGGCTAGGAAAAACTCCCTAGAAAGGCCAAAACCCTAGGAAGAAACCTAGAGAGGAACCAGGCTATGTGGGGTGGCCAGTCCTCTTCTGGCTGTGCCGGGTGGAGATTATAACAGAACATGGCCAAGATGTTCAAATGTTCATAAATGACCAGCATGGTCCAATAATAATAAGGCAGAACAGTTGAAACTGGAGCAGCAGCACGGCCAGGTGGACTGGGGACAGCAAGGAGTCATCATGTCAGGTTGTCCTGAGGCATGGTCCTAGGGCTCAGGTCCTCCGAGAGAGAGAAAGAAAGAGAGAATTAGAGAGAGCACACTTAAATTCACACAGGACACAGAATAGGACAGGAGAAGTACTCCAGATATAACAAACTGACCCTAGCCCCCCGACACATAAACTACTGCAGCATAAATACTGGAGGCTGAGACATGTGACCTGTTACCTTTTGCACCCCTTACAGTTGATTTGATTTGATTGACAGTCATATCACTCTTTTGGGAGCAGCTTACCTGTCTCTCAGGTGTTTAGAACAGTCCACACATTTTACAGGAATTAACATACATATAACCCTTAACCTTTACCCTTTAACATATGCCCCCTGCCTTCTCTTCCTCCTGACAGTGACCTGGATGTTGGTGCGATGCGCGACGCTGCCTCCCTGCTGGTGGGTACCCATAACTTCAGCTCCTTCAGAGCCCTGAACTCTGAGACACCGTTTAAAGACCCGGTAAAGACCCTGGAGAAGGTCGGTCTGGAACTCGGAGACGCCTTTGTACACAAACACTTCCACAGGTAACCTCTAACCCCTGACCCTAATCCTAACCCTATTTTGGAGCTTTGGGATGCTTTCGTATACAAATACATTTCCACAGGTAACCTCTGACCTCTAACCCTAACTGTGCAGTAGCCACAGTGTGTCAGAAAGCCTTTAGTACCCAACTCCATGTTTACATTGGTGGGGATTTGGATTAGTTTAAAAACCCTCTGAATATTATTAGAATCAATCATTATTTTTTCAGATCTGATCGTTGTAGTGGCCTCTACCTAGAAGGGGAATAATCCATAGTGGAGGTTAGTGGGGAGTGTTGGAGAGAGCTTTGAGGAACTAAAATGGCTGTGGGGTTTATTCCTCTGGATGGGTTGTTCCTGTATCAAATACCGTTTTCATGGCTTAATTATTAACCCCTGGAATATGGGTTGAGAGACAGATGGTGTGTAAGAGTTTTCCTCTCTGTGAGTTAAATCCAGTCATATTTATATGTATGTGTTCATTTGTCAGGGACCATGTACAACATATCATTGCACCAGATTTCGCTAGATAGCAAATTTTCTCTCGACCCGAGCTCTGTGTACATACACTAGATGACCAAAAGTATGTGGACACCTGCTCATCGAACATCTCATTCCAAAATCGTGGGCATTAATATGGAGTTGTTCCCCCCTTTGCTGCTATAACAGCCTCCACTCTTCTGGGAAGGGTTTCCACTAGATGTTGGAACATTGCTGCTATAACAGCCTCCACTCTTCTGGGAAGGCTTTCCACTAGATGTTGGAACATTGATGAGGGGGACTTGCTTCCATTCAGCCACAAGAGCGTTAGTGAGGTCGGGTACTGATGTTGGGGGATTAGGCCTGGCTCGCAATCGGTGTTCCAATTAATTCCAAAGGTGTTCGATGGGGTTGAGGTCAGGGCTCTGATGCAGGCCAGCAATGTTCTTCCACACTGATTTCAACAAACTATTTCTGTATGTACCTCGCTTTTAACGCGGGGGAATTGTCATGCTGAAACAGGAAAGGGCCTTCTCCAAACCATTGCCACCAAGTTATAAGCACAGAATCATCTAGAATGTCATTGTATGCTGTAGCGTTAAGATTTCCCTTCACTGGAACTAAGGGGCCCGAACCAGGAAAAATAGCCCCAGACCATTATTCCTCCTCCACCAAACTTTACAGTTGGCACTATGCATTCGGGCAGGTAGATTCGTAGCGTCGGACTGCCAGATGGTGAAGCGTGATTCATCACCCCACAGAACGCGTTTCCAGTGCTCCAGAGACCAATGGCGGCGAGCTTTACACCACTCCAGCTGACGCTTGGCATTGAGCATGGTGATCTTAGGCTTGTGTGCGACTGATCGGCCATGAAGCTCCCTGACGAACAGTTATTGTGCTGACGTTGCTTCCAGAGGCAGTTTGGAACTCGGTAGTGAGTGATGCAACAGTCGGCGGTCCTGTTCTGTAGTGAGTGATGCGACAGTCGGCGGTCCTGTTCTGTAGTGAGTGATGTAACAGTCGGCGGTCCTGTTCTGTAGTGAGTGATGCGACAGTCGGCGGTCCTGTTCTATAGTGAGTGATGCAACAGTCGACGGTCCTGTTCTGTAGTGAGTGATGTAACAGTTGGCGGTCCTGTTCTGTAGTGAGTGATGTAACAGTCGGCGGTCCTGTTCTGTAGTGAGTGATGTAACAGTCGGCGGTCCTGTTCTGTAGTGAGTGATGCAACAGTCGGCGGTCCTGTTCTGTAGTGAGTGATGTAACAGTCGGCGGTCCTGTTCTGTAGTGAGTGATGTGACAGTCGGTGGTTCTGTAGTGAGTGATGCAACAGTCGGCGGTCCTGTTCTGTAGTGAGTGATGTGACAGTCGGTGGTTCTGTAGTGAGTGATGTAACAGTCGGCAGTCCTGTTCTGTAGTGAGTGATGTGACAGTCGGTGGTTCTGTAGTGAGTGATGCGACAGTCGGCGGTCCTGTTCTGTAGTGAGTGATGCGACAGTCGGCGGTCCTGTTCTGTAGTGAGTGATGTAACAGTCGGCGGTCCTGTTCTGTAGTGAGTGATGCGACAGTCGGCGGTCCTGTTCTGTAGTGAGTGATGCGACAGTCGGCGGTCCTGTTCTGTAGTGAGTGATGCGACAGTCGGCGGTCCTGTTCTGTAGTGAGTGATGTAACAGTCGGCGGTCCTGTTCTGTAGTGAGTGATGCGACAGTCGGCGGTCCTGTTCTGTAGTGAGTGATGCGACAGTCGGCGGTCCTGTTCTGTAGTGAGTGATGCGACAGTCGGCGGTCCTGTTCTGTAGTGAGTGATGTAACAGTCGGCGGTCCTGTTCTGTAGTGAGTGATGTGACAGTCGGTGGTTCTGTAGTGAGTGATGCAACAGTCGGCGGTCCTGTTCTGTAGTGAGTGATGTGACAGTCGGTGGTTCTGTAGTGAGTGATGCAACAGTCGGCGGTCCTGTTCTGTAGTGAGTGATGTGACAGTCGGCGGTCCTGTTCTGTAGTGAGTGATGTGACAGTCGGTGGTTCTGTAGTGAGTGATGCAACAGTCGGCGGTCCTGTTCTGTAGTGAGTGATGTAACAGTCGGCGGTCCTGTTCTGTAGTGAGTGATGCGACAGTCGGCGGTCCTGTTCTGTAGTGAGTGATGCGACAGTCGGCGGTCCTGTTCTGTAGTGAGTGATGTAACAGTCGGCGGTCCTGTTCTGTAGTGAGTGATGCGACAGTCGGCGGTCCTGTTCTGTAGTGAGTGATGCGACAGTCGGCGGTCCTGTTCTGTAGTGAGTGATGCGACAGTCGGCGGTCCTGTTCTGTAGTGAGTGATGTGACAGTCGGTGGTTCTGTAGTGAGTGATGCAACAGTCGGCGGTCCTGTTCTGTAGTGAGTGATGTGACAGTCGGTGGTTCTGTAGTGAGTGATGCAACAGTCGGCGGTCCTGTTCTGTAGTGAGTGATGTGACAGTCGGCGGTCCTGTTCTGTAGTGAGTGATGTGACAGTCGGTGGTTCTGTAGTGAGTGATGCAACAGTCGGCGGTCCTGTTCTGTAGTGAGTGATGTAACAGTCGGCGGTCCTGTTCTGTAGTGAGTGATGCGACAGTCGGCGGTCCTGTTCTGTAGTGAGTGATGCGACAGTCGGCGGTCCTGTTCTGTAGTGAGTGATGTAACAGTCGGCGGTCCTGTTCTGTAGTGAGTGATGCGACAGTCGGCGGTCCTGTTCTGTAGTGAGTGATGCGACAGTCGGCGGTCCTGTTCTGTAGTGAGTGATGCGACAGTCGGCGGTCCTGTTCTGTGAGCTGGTGTGAAATACATTAAAGTCTGGGACTTATTTCCATTGTGGTCCTCGTGAAACAAGATCCAACACGGTTGAACACAGTTTGACAGAGAGATAATAAAACATGTAAACAAAAGAAGAAGAACGTCTGTCTCATCACTGCAGTGACGTCGTAGGGTACATTCATATGGGCAAACCATTCTTTTACTTTATTTTTAAAGTATTGGCTGTGTGCTCATTTTTATACACCTATCAGCAACGGGTGTGGCTGAAATAGCAGAATCTACTCATTTAAAGGGGTGTTTATATCATTTTGGCCATGTAGTGTATTTCATAAAGGTCCCTATAATAAGAAACAGGAGAAGCCTGCTTGTGAATTATTGATAAGCCCAAAGCTTTCGCCGCACTTTTAGTATGGTGGTGTACAATGATATAGAGTAGTGGTAGGAGAGTATGAAGAGCACTGGAGAGACAGGGCAGGACAGGACAGGACAGGACAGGAGGAGATTACACAAGGATCAGAGGAATTCCAGAGGAGGAGAGCTTCTAGAATGTCGTTGCTGTTCTAGAATGTCGTTGCTGTTCTAGAATGTTGTTTCTGTTCTAGAATGTTCATCGCGGTTCTATAATGTTGTTGCTGTTCGATAATGTTGTTGCAGTTCTAGAATGTTGTTGCGGTTCTAGAATGTGGTTGCTGTTTTATAATGTCATTGCTGTTCTAGAATGTCGTTGCTGTTCTAGAATGTCATTGTTGTTCTAGAATGTTGTTGTGGTTCTAGAATGTCGTTGCTGTTCTAGAAGGTTGTTGCTGTTCTAGAATGTTCATTGCTGTTCTAGAATGTTGTTGCAGTTCTAGAATGTTGTTGCGGTTCTAGAATGTCGTGGCTGTTCTAGAATGTTGTTGCAGTTCTAGAATGTTGTTGCGGTTCTAGAATGTCGTTGCTGTTCTAGAATGTTGTTGCTGGTCTAGAATGTTGTTGCGGTTCTAGAATGTTGTTGCTGTTCTATAATGTCGTCAGATGTTCTACAATTTTTTGTTTTATGTTCACTTTCCACAGTAACACAAAGTCCGATACAGACACAAGCACAGACATCCGTCTAATCCTGCATGTGAAACAAATGCTTTCTGTTCTTTATTCTGTTCTTGTAATATTGAGAAATAGTTTTGACATAAAACCTACTCTACATGGTATTCCTGTTCCCATTCAATTTGTCAGTGTTCAGTTTGCCACGTCAACATGGTATAAAACACACACACATTATGTTCTTCTATCCTCTTGGGGACCCAAAATTAATTTCCATTGAAAATCCTATTTTCTCTAACCCTAACATGAAATTTAACCCAAACCATAAACCTAACTCCTAAACCTAACCACTAACCCCTTACACGTCATCATCAGACAGCACAGCAGCATTCACATTCATTTACATGTGACCCAGTTCTCACAGTATAGCACCTACAATGATTCCTTATTCCCTATCCCCTATTCTATTCCCTATTCTATCCCATATTCCCTATCCCCTATTCCCTATTCTATCCCCTATATAGAATGACTCCCTATTCTATCCCCTATCCTATCCCCTATCCCCTATTCTATCCCCTATTTTATCCCCTATTCTATCCCCTCTATAGAATGACTCCCTATTCTATCCCCTATTCTATTCCCTATTCTATCCCCTATTCCCTCTTCTATCCCCTATTCTATCCCCTATCCCCTATTCTATCCCCTATTCCCTATTCTATCCCCTATTCCCTATTCTATCCCCTATTCCCTATTCTATCCCCTATTCCCTATTCTATCCCCTATTCCATATTCTATCCCCTATTCCCTATTCCATATTATATCCATTTTTTTTTATACCTTTATTTGAACAAGGAAAACAGACTGAGACCAAGGTCTCTGTTACAGCTGGGCCCTGCGTATACATGTTTACACATACAGTTCAGGTACAATGATTAAGAAACTACACAAGACAAAACCATCACAGATAACACAAACAAATACAGCAGAAGATTGTTACATTTACACACGTTATTCCCCTAACAGGTTATTCCCCTAACAGGTTATTCCCCTAACAGGTTATTCCCCTAACAGGTTATTCCTAACAGGTTATTCCCCTAACAGGTTATTCCCCTAACAGGTTATTCCCCTAACAGGTTATTCCCCTAACAGGTTATTCCTAACAGGTTATTCCTAACAGGTTATTCCCCTAACAGGTTATTCCCCTAACAGGTTATTCCCCTAACATGTTATTCCTAACAGGTTATTCCCCTAACCTGTTATTCCTAACAGGTTATTCCCCTAACAGGTTATTCCCCTAACATGTTATTCCTAACAGGTTATTCCCCTAACAGGTTATTCCCCTAACAGGTTATTCCCCTAACAGGTTATTCCTAACAGGTTATTCCTAACAGGTTATTCCTAACAGGTTGTTCCCCTAACAGGTTGTTCCCCTAACAGGTTGTTCCCCCAACATGTTATTCCCCTAACATGTTGTTCCCCTAACATGTTATTCCCCAAACAGGTTATTCTCCTAACAGGTTATTCCCCTAACAGGTTATTCCTAACAGGTTATTCCTAACAGGTTATTCCCCTAACATGTTATTCCCCTAACATGTTATTCCCCTAACAGGTTGTTCCCCTAACAGGTTGTTCCCCTAACAGGTTATTCCCCTAACAGGTTGTTCCCCTGACAGGTTGTTCCCCTGACAGGTTGTTCCCCTAACAGGTTATTCCCCTAACAGGTTGTTCCCCTGACAGGTTATTCCCCTAACAGGTTATTCCCCTAACAGGTTATTCTCCTAACATGTTATTCTCCTAACATGTTATTCCCCTAACAGGTTATTCCCCTAACAGGTTATTCCCCTAACAGCACATTAACTTGCATTACCCGAAACAGTTACAAGCAATACAAAAATAAAAATCCTCCACTAAATATTTAAAATTAGCGACAGGGGGACAAGAGTCTCAGGTTTAAGTTTAGTCTGCCGGCTATTCCACAGGCAAGGACTGTAACTGGAAAAGGCAGCCATACCCAACTCATTGGAAATCACATGGGCCTCAAGCTTAATCCATGCTTGAGACCTGGTTTTAGGAATTATAATTATAACGTTGATGAGTGATGATAAATAAGAAGGTAGCTTATTCAGAAGTGCTTTATAGACAAACACGAGAGCATGTCGTTCTCGTCTCACGGACAGCGAAGCCCAACCCACATTGTGATATAAAACACAGTGGTGAGTTCTGTAGCTAACACCCGTAATAAACCTAAGTGCACAATGATAAGTAGCATCCAGCGATATAAGTGTTGATGCCGAAGCATGCATGTAAATAATATCTAAGAGAGAGTAACAGTTAATGTGATTGGATGTTCATTATTTGACTAGGCTACCTGTATTGTGTTGTTATTTTGCTGAACACGAGATGGTTTCATTTTATTTCTGGCAGGGAAACGAGGCTACTTTTTATTTGTAACCTTTATTTAACCAGGCAAGTCAGTTAAGAACAAATTCTTATTTAGAATGATGGCCTAGGAGCAGTGGGTTGTTCAGGAGCAGAACAGATTTTTTTGTCAGCTCTGGGATTTGATCTTACAACCTTTCGTTTACTAGTCCAACAGTCTAACCACTAGGCTACCAGCAGCCCCAAATGCAGCAGGTAGGAAAATATAAATGGTTTGAAAATATGAAGAATTAATAATTATTATTTTTTTCTTTCAAATGTGAATCACATTTGTATTTGGCGTACCCCCGACGGCATCGCACGTTCCCCAGTTTGGGAATATCTGGTCTATCGCATCAAAAGCTTTGGCCAAGTCAATAAAAATAGCAACACAACATTGTTTAGAATCAAGGGCAATGGTGACATCATTTAGGACCTTTAAGGTTGCAGTGACACATCCATAATCTGAGAGGTGACCAACTGAGTAAAATAGTTCATTTTAGCCAATCGATTCCCTTGGCAGCTTCTTCCCATGAATCTCAGCGTGTTACCTAGCAACAACAACAACACTTCGCCCTCCATTTTTTTTCTTCCTGAATCACTCAAGAAAATCTGTTATTCAATTTTGACGTTTTGCCCGAGAAGGTCTTAGTCCCGCAATTATGCATCTAGCTAAGTAGTTTAGTGGTGGAAGGAGAGGTATTTCTGACGTTTGATAATATTCACAAACACTCCATTATATCTCTAAGCCAGAAACAACCACTTCATAATATAGAGAAGCTAACCAGCTACGGTAGCTAGCTAACTACCGTAGTAACATTATATCACACTAACCAGCTTGTGCAACACTAAATACAATGATCCTTCAATGAAAAGGTAGCTAGCTAACTACTGTAGTAACATTATATCATCACAATGAACACGTTTTAATGAAGAAGCAACTGTCTGTCTGCTCTGCCTCGTGTCAGTATGGAGTCAGCTCAGCTGCTGATGCTGAACGTAGAGGTGCCCAAGACACGTGGGGGGAGGTATTGTGGGAGATGATTGGTTGGTAGTTTAGGACGATTAACTTCTTGCTCCTACTTGAGACGCAGATGTCTCAAGTAGACACCTGGAAATGCAAATGCGCTACGCTAAATGCTAAATGTACTCGTTAAAACTCAAACGTTCATCAAAATGCACATGCAGGGTATTGAATTAAAGCTACACTCGTTGTGAACCTAGCCAACGAGTCAGATTTTTAAAATGCTTTTCGGCGAAAGCATGAGAAGCTATTATTTGATAGCATGCAACACCCCAAAATGCCTGAATGCGACGTAAACAAAGATTTAGCGTAGCCGGCACTACACAAAACGCAGAAATAAAATATAAAACATTCATTACCTTTGACGAGCTTCTTTCTTGGCACTCCTATATGCCCCATAAACATCACTATTGGGTCTTTTTTTCGTTTAAATCGGTCCATATATACCCAAAATAGCTTTCTATGGAAGCTGTGTAATTCAGAAAAAACATTGTTTTAAAACGCAGCGTCATTTTTTTAAATTAAAAAAGTCGACGATAAACTTTCACAAAACACTTCGAAATACTTTTGTAATCCAACTTTAGGTATTAGTAAACGTTTATAATCTATCAAAATGATTACAGGGCGATGTATATTCAATAGCTCCTCGTCTTCAAATCAATGGCTGAAAATGTGCACCTCACAACATCCTGGCGGAGACCGGAAGAAATTGAATCCAGTTAGTTGGATTTACCAACAAAAAAGTCCCTGGAAAATGACGGCATTGGCGACATCGTGTGGAATCTGTAGGAATTGCATGCAGGTCCATAATTAATTTTGTGCCCTTTTAACAACCCATGAAAGTGACGCATGGAAATTATTTTTAGCTTTCAGAGAGCAGTTTTTCTTGCGCTTTTCGATGAAACACACGATCTGTTACAGTCACAGCCGTGATTTAACCAGTTTTAGAAACTTCCGAGTGTTTTCTATCCACACATACTAATCATATGCATATACTATATTCCTGGCATGAGTAGCAGGACGCTGAAAAGTTGCGCGATTTTTAACAGAATGTTCGAAAAAGGAGGGGGTAGACTTAAGTTAAACCAATGAGTAATTAGTGATGTGGGGGTGAGAAAAATAAGAAAAATTGATACAGTCGCATATCGGGGGATATTATTTTTGACGATATATAATGAATCATTTTGACAATATTGCGTTATTTATTTTGAGGTAGTCGGCTGTACCTCCAGTATTTTCCCTTCATGCCTTATTCTCCATCTTCTTTTTTAAAAATGGTGGGCGGGGGACGATTTTCTCACGAGCAATATGTTTGAAACATCGAATCACAATAAAAGTACAGTATTGTATCGCAATGCATATTGAATCGTGAGTATTGCAATACATATTGTATCGGCACCTAAAGTATCGTGATAATATTACATTGTGAGGTCCCTGGCATTTCCCAGCCCTATGACTAATATGGTGGGAGATTCTCCCAGCCCTATGACTAATATGGTGGGAGATTCTCCCAGCCCTATGACTAATATGGTGGGAGATTCTCCCAGCCCTATGACTAATATGGTGGGAGATTCTCCCAGCCCTATGACTAATATGGTGGGAGATTCTCCCAGCCCTATGACTAATATGGTGGGAGATTCTCCCAGCCCTATGACTAATATGGTGGGAGATTCTCCCCCCCTATGACTAATATGGTGGGAGATTCTCCCAGCCCTATGACTAATATGGTGGGAGATACTCCCAGCCCTATGACTAATATGGTGGGAGATTCTCCCAGCCCTATGACTAATATGGTGGGAGATTCTCCCAGCCCTATGACTAATATGGTGGGAGATTCTCCCAGCCCTATGACTAATATGGTGGGAGATTCTCCCAGCCCTATGACTAATATGGTGGGAGATTCTCCCAGCCCTATGACTAATATGGTGGGAGATTCTCCCAGCCCTATGACTAATATGGTGGGAGATTCTCCCAGCCCTATGACTAATATGGTGGGAGATTCTCCCAGCCCTATGACTAATATGGTGGGAGATTCTCCCAGCCCTATGACTAATATGGTGGGAGATTCTCCCAGCCCTATGACTAATATGGTGGGAGATACTCCCAGCCCTATGACTAATATGGTGGGAGATTCTCCCAGCCCTATGACTAATATGGTGGGAGATTCTCCCAGCCCTATGACTAATATGGTGGGAGATTCTCCCAGCCCTATGACTAATATGGTGGGAGATTCTCCCAGCCCTATGACTAATATGGTGGGAGATTCTCCCAGCCCTATGACTAATATGGTGGGAGATTCTCCCAGCCCTATGACTAATATGGTGGGAGATTCTCCCAGCCCTATGACTAATATGGTGGGAGATTCTCCCAGCCCTATGACTAATATGGTGGGAGATTCTCCCAGCCCTATGACTAATATGGTGGGAGATACTCCCAGCCTTATGACTAATATGGTGGGAGATTCTCCCAGCCCTATG